>NC_041391.1:331216593-331220743 GCF_002162155.2 Triticum dicoccoides | reverse complement strand
GGGTGCCCGCACCCTGAGCCCCGGGCACCCGCACCCCCGGGCTGTTTGCCCCTGCCCACCCCGGGCACCCGCACCTCCCACCCCCGGGTGCCCGCACCCCCCCCGAAACAGCCCAACACCACTCACCGTTTCGGCCATAACTTTCGCTGCCGGAGTCCGATTTTGACGTTCTTTAGCTCGTTGAGTAGCTATTGACATCCCCCATCCATCTAGATAGGTTCCAACATCATTTGACTCCATCAAAAATTTGGCATTTTGGCATCTTTGCATAGGCCATCCACCATATCATCCGCAAAACCACCATAGCTTTCCGCAACTTAACCCATTTTCGATCCATATAGCATTTGTGGTTGCTTGAGTGGTGACTTGAGTCTCCTAAGGTGTTTCGGCTACTTAGGGACGGTTGCTTCGTCATCAACCACCACCACCACTTCCGCATTGCTAACTCCGGAACCACCAACGCATTCCGCTATCGCCATTTGACATTTTCCTTGAGATTTTGAGTTCGCGGTTTTTTACCGTTTCCTAAGGTGTTTCGGCTACTTAGGGACGGGTCTACATCATCTTGGTATCTACATCAAGAACACCGCCACTCATCATCGCCACGAGGTCGTCATCGACATCGACCACTTCACCATTTTGACAACCTAACCGTAAGCAAGAACGGTAACCTCTATATCATCTTGGTATCGTGGTATCCCTTCATTGTACATTCTTGCCATTACATTGTTAACCCCTTAGCCCATTTTGCGTCACTTGCCTATCGAGACTAGCCATTTGAGTATTGCCGGCAACGTTACTTGTGCACATTAGTGATCCGTACCTTCCATTGCATACATACCATATCATATTGGTATCATCGTGGTATCATCATATCATCCCTTGTGTCACAAGATCGTTCCCGCATATATACAATTGCTATCTTGGTTTGTGTATTTCGCATAAGTGGCCATATCAAAAAAAAACAATAAGCTTTTAAGCAAAAGAAAAAGAGAGCAAAGAGCTTGTAAGCAAGAGCCATAGCATCGCCACATTGCATACCATACTACCATATTGATCATCTTGGATCATCGTGTGCGAAACACCGGGAACATCATACACATAGCATACTTGGGATAGAAAGCTCATACATCTTGCATCTTATAGGTTTTGCACAAGTGTCGTATCCGCCTATTGAGCAATCGTGCTAGCGTCTCTCTTGAGTTGTGCAACACGAGCGTTTTTCCGTGGATTCCACATTTTGTGCTCATTCCTTGGTTGCACGACCCCATTTATCCATCCGTGTGTGTGTTTCCGTGTGCCACATATTGCTATTGGTCTACTTGTTTCGCTTGCGAATTTGTGAATCTTTTCCAACATTATTGACTCTTGCTAACATTTTGCACCAAATTTTTGTGCCACTATCCTCACCGAGCTCCACTATAAGCTTTACTTGATAGGTGTGAGTGAACAAGTCCGGTACCAATTCCACTATTCTTTCATCTCACATTGAGTGAAACGGGATACATCCTCAACTTTGAGAAAAGGTAACTTGGTATTGTTTATCTCATTTCCTACTCACCTCTACTCGAGTCTTGTGATGGATAGGCAAGGCATTTCATCTCCGGTCTTCCACGACAACGACAACGCGAACAACTACATCTCCAAAACGTCCATCTTCGAACTACAACGAGCAATGCAAGGCATTGAGCGACTCGCCATCGACATTCGCCAAAACGAAGCAAGGATAAGGGACTACCTTGACACCAGGTTGGCCGAACAAAGGGATCAAGTACGAGACATGATGGCCAACTACAAGTCTTCTTCCCCTTCGTCATCTTCAAGGCGGCGACGCTCAAGTGGCCAATCTTCGGAACGTCATCGAGCTCAAGCACTACAACACCATCAAGATGAAGCTGCTCGCGATGCGTACACCTACAAGTCCCAACAAGCTCTACATCAAGCTACAGCCAGACATCATGAGCACAAGAGAAGACCGCGAGACGAGCACCAACAAGACGGAGCTACTACTACTACCACCACTTCGGCATCTTCGCCAAGTGTCATCAAGGCATCTTCGCCTTTGGACGTATGGCATCTTCACCTACCTCCGACGAGTACGCCTACATCGGCCTTCCTCCACGGCGACGGCGACGAGATGGTTGAGCATGCGATTTTCCCTTCGACCACGACGACGTATGATAACTTGAGTGACTTGTGCCACCATATTGAGAGTGAGAGTGACTTCACCACTAGCCCCATATATGATGAGTTGCCACAATTTCCATGTGAGGAGAGCCGCCAACACCACCACTTGAGTGATTTGAGTGACTCCACCATATGTGACATTGAGTGCACCTACCTTGAGGGAGTGAGTGAGCCACCACCACATAGAGAGAGTGAGGTAGTTGATAGGGCATGCGAGGCCATTTATCTCATGAGGAGATATTGGTATGCTTCCTTTGCATCATTTATCTCATTGGTATGCTTCCTTTGCATCATTTATCTCATTGGTATGCTTCCTTTGCATCATTTATCTCATATGCCATGCCATGACCACCTAGCTTCGGATATACATTGTTTTGGATGTAGTTCATATTCTCCATATGATGTTTCCACTATTGCTCATGAGGAGACCCCCATAGTTTCCTCATACATTTTAGGAGATTTTGATTCATCCTATCGATTGCATGATCACACTACTTGTGTGCACCATATGCTCCCCATATATAAACATGCTAGTGATGTGCCATATGCTTGCATTCTCAATTTGTGCCCCCATCGTGTCATACACAATAACTATTCTTTCATGATGGATGACATGTTCTTATACCATGCATCAAATTTCTTTGAGCGATGCTTATCTTGTGCTAACTCACATGTGCACATACACATCATATGATGGATGATGTGTACATTTACCACGCGCACAATTTCTTTGGTTTGTGTTTCTTTTGTGTAGGTACCCATGAATACTTGTCAACCTCACAATCCCATGAGTTGACAAAACGAGCTCTAGAGAGCAACGATGACTTGGGATTCCATGGAGTGTCTTTCCCACCGCTCTCTTCGCGCAAGGACTTCGCGCATTTCTTCTACATGGCTCTCACTTGGTTATGGGTTATTTACCACTTCTCACTTTATGCCCATATTGCCATGTTCACTTTGCATGATATGCTCATTCCTATGCCTTTGCCATGCATTTGTGACCCATGCTTTGCATTACACATGATGATTGACTCTACTACTTGTATGTGTATTTGCAAGCTTGGTGGAAATATTGCTTGTTATTGCCATGTTTGCTATGAGCCCCATGACTATGATGATATCTTGCTTTGTAATCGTGCTTGCGATATGCCATGTGCATTGTCTATGCTTATTATTTGCTCACATGACATGATTGCCATGATTTCCTCTAGTGTGTTGCATCTTCGCTCTACTAGTTTGCACGACTTGATTTTTATGCTTTCTCATGTTGCATCCACTTCTTGGATTACTTGCTCCTATCACATGTTTGGTTGCAACAATGTCATTCCTTCACATATGCCATGTCCCATTGATTGCTACATGCTTGCCTTGATTGCCTCACACATGATGAACAATTTCTCTTTCTATTGTGTTGAGTGCCACTCGTTTTTCACTACACCCTATGCACATTATGCTTGGATTGTCTTGCACTTGCATGTGTTTAGTCATATCATCTTCTTGGGTGTTGTGGATGACTCTTATGCCTACCATAGAACGTTCATTGAGAGTCTTATGCATGCTTGCTATGACATTGAGGTAGATGCTTGTTCACTTGTCCCACAAATTAGCACCTTTACCTCACCCTTGCATGATTGTTTCCATGATGCTTCTTCATGTGCTCAATTTATATGCTTACATGCCATGCCACAATCCCTTGTCACACCATATGCTATACTTGATGACGACACTTGTTTGGTTACTCACCTCTTGAATGCTTGGTTATGCTCTAATGCTAACCGCATTTGTTTTTCCAAGTGTTTGTTCTACTCGTTCCTTTTAAAGGAATCACAAGACGGTGCGACATTGGAGAGTGACCATTTCGAGCTTCCACATGATGAGTACTTGGTGGTTGTCAACTCCTACACGGCGACGCCCTCTCTTTCCCATCGTGATGAAGATCACGATCCGTGGACGGATCTCTCCC
>NC_041391.1:331188726-331216453 GCF_002162155.2 Triticum dicoccoides | reverse complement strand
TGATGCGGAGCATCCCTCGACCATCCCCATGGACGTCACACCGCAAGCACGGAGAGGACCTACGACAAGAGCTCGCGCACGCACCGTCGAAACCGAGGTGAACTCTTTCCTCTTCGGGTCTCTTTCGGTGTCACACGAGAGTCGGATTCTACCTCATATGGAAACTCTATGCACTCGTAGGTACCAAGAAGAAGACCGTGAAGAGGCAAGGACGGAGACACAAGCACATGAAGAGAAGAAGAGCGAGAGAAGAGCGCGAAGCTACGGAGGCCTCGGACCCCCCGGGTGCCCGGCCACCAGCCGCCGGTTGGCCAAGAGGCCCAGGCCACCCCGGGTGCCCGGTCAGGAGGGCCCGGGTGCCCGGCCCTGACCACCAGGGCGCTGTGCAGCCCACCCCGGGTGCCCGGGTCGCCACCCCCGGGTGCCCGACCTCCTCCCAGCGCCGGCCCAGCCCCCGCCCCGGGTGCCCGGGCCTTGTACCCCCGGGTGCCCGGCCGAGGCCGCCCAGCCGCCTACACCGACCCCGGGTGCCCGGGCTTAGGACCCCGGGTGCCCGGGCCCCCCTTCATCGGGTCCCTGTCCGGTCCGGGTGCCCGGCCCCCTTTGCACCGGGTGCCCGGACCCCTCCGAGGCCTGCGTGCCTTTTGGGCTTTTTGCCCTTGTATTCCCCCCTCCTCTCTTATTTCGTCCCTAAACTATATAAGGGCATCTCCTAGCTCATTTAGAGGATAGCAAAGTATTTGATAGACAAAGAGAGAGCTTTGCTCATCTTCCTCCTCATGGAGATCATGACCTCCATTGGAGAAGATCCCTAGGGATTCAAGCCCCCCTTGAGGGAAGGATCTACCTAGATCATCAAGCCCTCATCTCCTTCATAGGATTTGGGATGAACTCTACCATGTATCTTATTTCCCTTTGATTGTTCATGTACCTTGTGGATCTTGTGTGTTTGTTAGTCTAGTGGATGTGTGATTTGGACTTGTTCTTGAGTGTTCCTCTTGTTTTCCCTCTTGTGTTCATCTTGTTCTTGGGGATTCCCCCTCCAATTCGTGAAAGATCTTCACTTAGGGTTCCACCCTACAACATGAGAGCTATACGTCCGGGCCCTTGGGTACTTTGAAGTGACTTCAGTATGACCCACCACAACGAGGACAAGAGCAACAACAACCTCCACCGCCGCACAGGGGGCACTGCTACCTAAATGATTGCGAGCTCAAAGAGTTGTACCTTCATGGTCAACGCTACACGTGGTCTAACGAGTGTGGTGCTCCCGATTTGGTCAAGCTCGAGCACGATGAACTAGGAGGAGCTCCACCCAAATTGTTCGCCTCGCTGTCTCTCCACCTTTATCTCCGACCACTGCCCCTTCTGGATTGCACACTGTGGCCTCCCTGTAGAGGACGTTTCTAGTTCAAGAGTGTGGGCCAAGGAGCCTGGATTCAACAAGACGGTTGTTGAGGGTATGGGCGGCCGCGATCGATGAGCCCGACCCCTTTTGACGCCTCGTCATGCGGCTCAAGAACAAAACTCGTCAGTTGAGGAGTTGGAACGACAAGCAGATGGGTAGTGTCAAACTACCACTTGTGATTTCCAGGGAGCTCATCTTCCGCTTCGATGTTACCATGAAGTTGAGGCAGCTCTCGAAGCTTGAGCGCAAGTTGCGTGCTAGGCTGAAGCACGCCTACCTAGGACTCGCTTCGCACCATGGCTAGGCAACGTTGGAAGATTGCCTGGTTGGCTGAGGGTGACACCAACCTCCTACAAAAAGCAAAAGCAAGTGATCCACGGCCTTGTAGCCGACGAAGTGGTGGTTTCTGACCACGCAACTATGGCCAAGGCTAACTTCGATCACTTCAACATGCTTCTTGGCACAGGCGAGGGCTGCGAGTTCTCGTTGAACCTAGAATTACCAGAGTCATGCTTGGAGAACTTGGCCAGCCTCGACGACCCCATTAACGAGGAAGCTTAGGAGGTGATTTGTCAGCTGTTGCGGGGATAGGCGTCAGGGCCGGACAGATTCACGGCAGAGGTCCTGCAATCTTGTAGCCTTCACCAAGTTGCACTCGTTGTGTGGGCAGGGTTTCCATGGTCTAAACCAAGCCCTACTAATCCAGTTGCCCAAGATATCAGACCCATCAACCCTTTGAGACTACCAACCCATCAACTTCATACACATCTTTGCCAAGGTGGTGGCCAAGACGTTGGCTAGCAGGTTGCCTCCCAGATTGGGGGGCTTGGTTGAGGAGAACCAATGCACAGTCATCAAGAAACGTTGCATTCGTGATAATTTTATGCTGGTTCAGCAGACGGCAAGATATCTGCACGGTGCACCAGATGGGTGAGTCGCGTGCCATGCTCAAGTTGGATATCGCTCATGCATTCAGCTCAATGTTGTGGGCTCTATTTGAGGTACTTCAGCGGGTAGGCTTTGGCCAACGCTTCCCTGAGTGGATTGCCATACTCCTGTCCACCGGTAGGACAGGAGTGATGCTCAATGGTGAACCAGGGCCTCTAGTCTAGCATCATAGGGGCATGTAGCAGGGGAACCCGCTCTCCCCTATGTTGTTTGTGTTGGTGGTAGACACTCTCAACAGGTTTTTTGGTAGGTTATAAGAGAGTTCGGATTGCTCCGTCACCTAGCAACACGCGACCTGACAACCCGTCTCACTGTACACAGACGATGTTGTCATCTTCTACTACACGGATAGGGTGAAGTTGCCCATTGTCCGCAGCTTGCATGCGCACACCAACTTTGCCAAATGTTCGGTGTCCCTCATTAGGTGTTAGGAGGCCTTGGAGAAGAAAACGGTGATGGAGTGTCAGCTAGCTCCTTTCCTGATCAAGTACCTCAGGATCCCACTCAGGCTCAGGAAGTCCTCGTGTAAGGCTTTCCAACCTTTGGAAGACATGATCGCAAACCGCCTGGGCATCCATGATGGCAAAGGCGGGGCGCTCACCTTGGTCAAGTTGGTCCTGGCCACCATGCCTTTGCACCACTTAGTAGTCCTGGGCATGCAAAAGAAGACCCGAAAGAAAATTGACAAGATCCTGCGGTTTCCTCTAGGTGGGTACGACGGCGACCATTGTCATGTCAACTAGTTGCGGGTGTGTAGGCCCCTTCTCTTGGGTGTTCCGGACCTTGGTCACACGACAATTGGTCTCGGGGTTCGCTGGTTGTGGAGGATACACACAGACCCCCTCCGTCCAAAGACGAGCGATGGGTGTTTGAGTCTCCACCAAGATGGTTGATGGAGTTGCTCCTATTCTGGGAGGATCGCTCGCTCGATGGTCATGGCAATGGGGAGCTGGCTCCCGAGTTAGTGCTCTTGGTCTCTGGCTGCACCAGGAAGCGACGAACCATTCGGGAGGCCCTGACCAGCCGTTGATGGATCTCGAACATCAGGGGGCCTTGACCCCCTGCCTATCGAGATCTGCCGGTAGTTGTGCATGATGCAGCTAACCACCACCCCAGACGTCCTTCTTTGGCATTGGACTGCAGACAACCGGTACACTTCTAAGAGCTGTTGCGACACACTCTTTCAGGGAGCGATGGTTTCAAGCTCTTGGAGCTGATTTGGTACGGACCTCCTCCTCGAGTCAAGTTCTTCCGTTGGCTAGCCTGTCAGGATTGTTATTGGACCTCCCAGCGGCTTGCGCGGCGGGGTCTCCATCATGCTCCTCATTGCATGCTTTGAGACCAGTGGGAAACAATGGCTCATCTCCTAACCGGTTGTTATTTCTCGCGCATGGTGTGGCATGAGTTGCTCTCCTGGATCCGACTGACCCCTCTCCCACCCCCACCGCTCAAGTGTTGCGAGTGTTGATTTTGTGGATTGGTGGCAACTAAGTTGCCATTCAATCCACACCTCAGTCCAGAAGAGCCCGTTCTCAGCTATAATGCTGGCAGCTTGGTGCATCTGGAAGCATCAAAACGCGATCATCTTCGACAAGGTGTGGCTCAACTTGACACACCTACTTGACACATTCAAAACAGAGGCCAGGCAATGGCCATCGACAAGTGCGGCTTTGCTTTCGGCATTTACCTTGCCTAGCAACTGTGACCGTCGGGTAGTATTCTCTAGGTGTTGCCCATCTTTGGGCTTGTACAGACTCTCCTTTCTATCAATGCAATGAAACAAGGCTTTTGTGATTTCTTGGGAGAAAAAAAGGTTGTTGGCAAATTACATTCGAAGACGACTTTTACTAGAACACAAGAGACATTGGCATACTCAAAATTGTCAGTGGTGTGCATGATATGGTGCAGGTGAATAAAGTAGACATAACAAACCAACTATGAACTACTCCCTCCATTCCTAAATATTTGTCTTTTTAGAGATTTCAAATGGACTACCACATACGGATGTATATAGACATATTTTAGAGTGTAGAGTTCACTCATTTTGCTCCGTATGTAGTCACTTGTTGAAATCTCTAGAAAGACAAATATTTAGGAACGGAGGGAGTATCATGCATCATGCATGACTCTGCAAAGGTGAAAGTTCAATGTACTGAGCGTGCTTGATATCCCTATAGAGTGAGTATCAGATCACTTCATGGACATTTTTTATCAATCTATTTCTTGGATGTAAATATTGGATGCGGAAATATGTGGAAAGAAAATTGTGTGCACCCTCATTCACTCCGTTACTCCAGTCAATGCTAAACCACATAAGGTCCATCACTCATCGAACTTTGAAGGACACCTTTGCTTCAATGAACCCTGGATCATTTGAACACACGACGGCATCTAGATTGCAACATCTCAACCAATTCGCCCGGTAACAGCAATTGTCAATGGTTACAATTTGTGCGACTCGGTAGGAGAACAGTAAGACAGTTGACCTTCCAAGTGACAACTATGATCATATGGCATAGATATGTATGCTTAATTGTTAAGGATCTGATCCTAGTAGTTAGTAAACATTTCTCACTGAAAATACTAAGAGCAAATTATACTGCCATAATAGAGAGGCAGAAGAAAAGCAAATTGCGTTTAGCGTTGATCTTTCTGATACGTGAACTCGTATTAATTAACTATTTATTAATCCCATAAAAATGCCCACACTACAATACACTAAGAAGCTATTGGTTCAGCAATATCCCACCAGAATCGCACTACATTGGTATGTGATTCGGTAACTCTTATTATACCACTTCCTCAACAGAACACATGGGATCTAAAACCATTTCCCTGATTGAACCACTGCGTCAACCATGCATTACCCACCTCCCTGTAATCCTACTACAATTAAACTAACACTACAGCTCTTGAACAAAACATCACCTAACAATTATTACAGCAACAGACCATGCCAACAAGAGAAAATGACAAACATGCTAGTGATAAAAACTCAACCATGTTTCTGAGGTGTACGGCATAAAAAAAGTGTTTATAATTTGTCAACAACAAGAACTCCAATTCAAGGTATTAACTGTTGACTTTCAACAACCAAAAAAGGCCATGAATATTTTTTCTCCAACAATGAGCATGACAGAAATTAAAAGAGCAAAACAAAATTATCAATTAAGAGCGAACCTGATGGCCATGGCATAGCCCTAGCTTGAACTGACCAATAGTAACTGTCTTAGTCTCTGGGTAGCGAGCATCCTCATCATATTCACCTCTGGTAATGTGGAGATCAGGACAGAGGCTTTTAAGGTAGTCGTGAACTTCCTAGAATGTTGAGAAATTTATGGGTTAATATTTTCTCAAAGCAAAAAATTAGAGTCCATACAAGAAAACATTATTAGCACCCTATTAATAGGTGCAATACCCAGCCGCAAGGAAACAAAAATCACTACATGAAATGGTACAAAGTCGACTATTTCTTCACAAAGATGGTTAGCCAGTCATCTCTACTGCTATTAAACAAGCAAATATATTCTTCCCTAAGCGCACCCGAAAACATGTATACAGGACAATCAAGATAAAATACCACCTCATGATCCAGCCCATCTAATTA
Source organism: Triticum dicoccoides (assembly GCF_002162155.2). Lineage (NCBI taxonomy): Eukaryota > Viridiplantae > Streptophyta > Magnoliopsida > Poales > Poaceae > Triticum > Triticum dicoccoides. The sequence continues at coordinate 331,210,490 of NC_041391.1, read as the reverse complement.
GATCTAACCGTCCACATAAAAATGAACCCTCACCTGTGTACGATTAGCAGTTTACCAGAGCGGACGAAAACTCTGCCATGTATCGAGCGAGCGAACGGAATGTTTCGCTGCGTGACCAAAAAATAAATTTATTCCCATGATTAGTGGCCTGCATGCAGCTGCATAGCCCACGATTCAGCAATATGGCGTTCACATGGATTGGTTCGGTCTGCTCAGGTATTAATGGCAAATTAAAAGGGAGGATTTGTTACCACGCAAAAGAAGGGAGGATTAGCTGGAGAGAAGAGATGAGGAATGCGTGGGGCATGCACCAGCGATAGGGTTTCGCTGCCGCTGTCCCGTGTGCTGCTCTGCCTGCTACATCTCCCCGCGCGACTCTCTGACCTTTCTCCGCCCTTGCTCGTCGTATCCTTAGGTCACAGTTCGCCCCCGATGTATCGATGTCGTTGGCCGTCGATTCTGCCGTTTGCCTTGAGTAGGTGCTCCTCCCCCTACAGTCCTCCCATCGCCGCCCCGCCAGTTGGTATGCTGCCAAGGACCAAGATGTGCTGGAATTACGCCAACGCCGGCAGGCGGCCTCCATCGTAAACCGTCTGCTGGTGTTGGTGCCTGGTGATCAGCTGCATCCAATGGAGAAGGGACGGTGCCACCATCCATGTTCTAGAACACGCGCATCCAATGGAGAAGGGACGGTGCCACCATCCATGTTCTGGAACACGCGGACCAATAGATCCACCCCAAAACCAGTCGAATACGAATGCAACCTGTAGGTACATTTTTTGTCTCTCTCTACAACAACAACAACAAAGCCTTTAGTCCCAAACAAGTTGGGGTAGGCTAGAGGTGAAACCCATAAGATCTCGCGATCACTCATGGCTCTGGCACATGGATAGCAAGCTTCCACGCACCCCTGTCCATAGCTAGTTCTTTGGTGATACTCCAATCGTTCATGTCTCTCTTAACGGACTCCTCCCATGTCAAATTCGGTCCACCCCGACCTCTCTTGACATTCTTCGCATGCTTTAGCCGTCCGCTATGCACTGGAGCTTCTGAAGGCCTGCGTTGAATATGCCCAAACCATCTCAGACGATGTTGGACAAGCTTCTCTTCAATTGGTGCTACCCCAACTTTATCTCGTATATCATCATTCCGGACTCTATCCTTCCTCGTGTGGCCACACATCCATCTCAACATACGCATCTCCGTCACACCTAACTGTTGAACATGTCGCCTTTTAGTCGGCCAACACTCAGCGCCATACAACATTGCAGGTCGAACAGCCGTCCCGTAGAACTTGCCTTTTAGCTTTTGTGGCACTCTCGTCACAGAGAATGCCAGAAGCTTGGCGCCACTTCATCCATCCGACTTTGATTCGATGGTTCACATCTTCATCAATACCCCCATCCTCCTACAGCATTGACCCAAAATATCAAACGGTGTCCTTCTGAGGTACCACATGCCCATCAAGGCTAACCTCCTCCTCCTCACACCTAGTAGTACTGAAACCGCACATCATGTACTCGGTTTTAGTTCTACTAAGCCTAAACCCTTTCGATTCCAAGGTTTGTCTCCATAACTCTAACTTCCTATTTACACCCGTCCGACTATCATCAACTAGCACCACATCATCCGCAAAGAGCATACACCATGGGATATCTCCTTGTATAACCCTTGTGACCTCATTCATCACCAAGGCAAAAAGATAAGGGCTCAAAGCTGACCCCTGATGTAGTCCTATCTTAATCAGGAAGTCATCAGTGACATATCTGCACCTTCGGTCCTTTCTCGTTGCTAATCTTCTTTCCCAGGCGAGCGCCCAGGCAGTACGAGACTCAGTTGAACGATGACAGTTGGCCATAAGCGTTTGATTTTCTTTGTACATTTTGGTGGCTGGATAGAAATTTGATATTATTACCAAACTCATTTCATTGTTTGCTTGCAGTTTACGTATTGGATTTGCCATGCAAAACATTCTATCTAGGCAACATCTTTTTGTTAAAGATGTACGTGGGTGTTTTCCACTGTTTTCCACTTGCATATATGAAATATGATGCATACATCATGCCTAGCATGCTTAGGCAGAGACCAACGTATATCTCTACTGTGAATTTTGTATTATCTTGTTCTTTTGGGGACGATCAATAAAGGGTGCAGCAGCCCAAGACTATTACCGTTTCTTGAAACGCAGGTATCAGCTCGTTCACCGCATCTTGATGTATTGTGTACCTCCTCTTTCACAGTTATCAAAATATTTAGATTGTCATTTTAACTAATGTCCATACCATCATAAGCTATGAGCAGACAGGTGAGTCTTTCCCCACTGCTCTTGCCTATTCATTCTCTGTACTTTTGACAAATCCAAGTTGTTTTTTTCTCTCATGCAGTAAGTTACACTAATGTACTATTCTGAATTGCATTTTCCAATTTAATATCCTTTTATGCACTGCAATGCCTGAATACTTTGCGGCGTGCATGCTGTTGCAATTCCAGTACTTGCGTTCCATTATCCTATTAGAAATCATGCTTTGTACGTGCTGCATCATAAGCCTTTTTCAAGAGGCATCAGTGCAAGATTTTGAAGAATTGGATTTAGTGGAAATTGAGTTCTCACCAAACGGGCAAATATCTTCCAGGTCAGGTACAAGTTTTCTTGCAGTTCTTGCTCCTGCCTTCCGACTGCATATTATATAGCATGGAGGAGAGGAGAAACAATGAAGCCTAAATGGAGTATGTAGTTGTGCTTTTTTCTACCAACCACAAATAGTAGGCATGCAGTACTGATATCGCATTTCAGTTATTGTTATCCTTGGAACAAATATTAGCTTTGTAATGAAGTAGAAGTGACGGTCTTCGCATTTTCCACAGGAAATTCCTAGCACATAGTGTCTCTTGATATATGTACTGGATAACGAATTCATTGTTTGCTTGCGGGTTACATCTTGGATTTATGTGTCTAACTTGTTTGTGCCATGGCGTGCAAACTGTGCAGATCATGCTTCTGGTGAAACACACACCACTCTTCTGGTGTGCCAAGTGCATCTCCTTTTCATTTGGGGCTGCGTTCACTTTAAATGTAACTTTTACACTTGTAAAATGATAAAGAGCACATAACGTGTTTCCCCCAAAATATAGATTAATGTCTAGCTTATAGAGATATTAAACCGTCTTCATTTTACTGGTAAATATTGAGGGCTCCTTTGATCCAACAAGCAAAGTTGAGGGTTGGGTGTGATTGTTGAAAGTATGGCGGGTTGATTATTGCTACTGCTGTTGGGTATGTGCAACAAGAAGTTTTTGACTTGTTGAAGACAGAAGGTATAGCAGTTCTCAACCTGATGTAGTATTGGCGTCTAATGGGGCATTAACAAGCTTTGTATAAAAAATTAATTTGCTCTTGGTAGCGGCTCTCGGAGGGAAGGAGCATCATGTTGTGAACATGGTTATCTTCAAAACATTTTTTTTGTTGGTTAGCTGTTTCCATAAAGAAATAGTCAATGTTATTTCTCATGCATCAACTTATTTTAGTGGAGCTGAGCACTATGAGGATTTGTAAAGGCTTTGGAGTTGCTAATCTGAACAACCATTATGATAAATGGAAGTTGTCCATTCATCTTCTTTTTTTTTTTTGAGGAAACATGTGATTTCATAACTCCGCCCATGTCTTCTAGGCATAGCCAGTCCCAAGCCCGGGTAAAGGAGGAGGATTGTGATAGGCTTGGCGAGCCAACATAAAAACTAGCCAGTCCCATGGGTATGAAACCAATTTGAGCGAGAGTAGTACTAGGATGGGTGACCAACGTAAAAACTAGCCAGTCCTTTGGGTATGAAACCCATTTGGGCGAGAGTAGTACTAGGATGGGTGACCTCCTGGGAAGTCCTCGTGAAAGGGTTTCATATCTAGCCTACCCCAACTTGTTTGGGACAAAAGGCTTAGTCTCTTCAAACATGTGCTTTCATCATATAGAAGATCTACAATAAGCATCATTGCCCAGCGTCTGGATATAACCCGGTAATATCTGCTTGGGTTTGTCCTGATTAATTGGACTAGCCCCTTTAGTCCATGTATTTGTATCATCCAGTGCAGCTAAGTGTATCTAGCAAATGAGTGCGACTGGGTTATTGAAGGCGGCCGAAGAAGCGCATCCACCTTACACCTCACCTCCGGCTGCCTTCGCTATCTTGTGAAGTTTGGGTTTGTATCCTTGTAAGACTTCTTTTTATCTTGCTTTTCTTGGTTCGATTTTTGTGGTGTCTATCCTCCATGATATCAGATGCAGCTAGGGAAACTAAATGTCGCTCCATGCTTGAAAACGCTGGTGCCAAGAAGCTCAGTTAAGATATAAAATAACATGTCGATCAGTCGTGCGTTGCACGTGCATGCTTACTAGTCATACAAAATAGTTGAAAAGCGACAAATAGTCCGCGATGTTGAGCATCATAGGGAAAATATCTGGTGCACCGGAGCTTGTGTGCTACCGGTGCACCGAACTCATATTGTGCTCTTAAAATGTTCAAAAATTCTGAAAAAAAATTAGCACTCACACAACATCAATTCAGGTAGTCACAAAATTCGAAACATAACTCAAAAAATAAAAATGACAAATTCAACACTGAATAGTACATAACATAACTTGGGCTTCGCATCGCCTAGCTTGGCGACTCGGGCGGCGACCCGATCCCCGCCGCCTCCCACTCCCCCCACCTGCTCCTCCCTCGCCGCCGCCAGTGGCCACCGCCGGGCAAAGCCCGTGTGGGGGTGGCGGCGGCGGGGCCTTCTCCCGTCGCGCGGCGTCCAGTCCTGGGGGAGCGGCGGCGGGTGGCGCTCGGCGCTGTGGTGCCTGGCGGTGGACTGCGCGGCTGCCTCGCCTATCTCCGGTGATGCTCTGGCGGCGGGGGTGATGCTCGGCTTGCAGGTGCGGAGGGCGTTGCGTGGGGCGGCTGGATCGAGCCGGTTGCGGCCAGATCTGGCTTCCCCGGTTTCTGCTGCGGGGGTCAGCGGCACGGGTGCTCGGACGCCGGGGCAGCGGCCCCGGACCTCTTCGATCTCTGGGCGGCGCGGCCGCGGGCGGGCGGTGGCTCCCGTCGGCTGCGTGGGCGGCGGCGGAGCTGCTGTGGTTTGGCGTCTCTGCTGCGGCGGGAGGTGGTGCGGCTCGGCGAGATTCAGGCGTGGATCCTCCTTCCTCTGGCGGGATCGGCTGGTCGATGGAGACGGCGGTGTGCGCCCAGGACCCGGCAGCACGGCTGCTGCTGGCCGGGGGGTCGCGCGGGACGGCCTCAGCTGGGACGGGCGCGGGCGCTGGCGGGAGATTCCCTTCGGTGCTCTGCGGTGCAGGTTTGGTGGCGGTTGGTGGCCGGCTGGTTCGGGCTCGCGGTGGTTGAGCATCTCCGGGCTCGCGGTGGTTTGTGCATTGTGCAAAAGTGGCCAAAAAAAGAGAATAAGCTTTTAAGCAAAGAGAAAAACAAAGAGCTTGTAAGCAATAGACATAGCATCACACCACATTGCATATAAGATTGTCATATCCGATCATCTTGAGAGGAACACCGGGAATCATACATACATAGCATACTTGGGATAAAAGTCCATACATTTTGCATCTTATAGGTTGTGCACAAGTGTCGTATCCGCCTATTGAGCAATCGTGCTAGCGTCTCTCTTGAGTTGTGCAACACGAGCGTTTTCCGTGGATTCCACATTTTGTGCTCATTCCTTGGTTGCACGACTCCATTTATCTATCAGTGTGTGTGTTTCCGTGTCATTCATTGCTATTGGTCTACTTGTTTCACTTGCGAATTTGTGAATCTCTTTCAACTTTATTGACTCTTACTAACAGTTTGCATCAAATTTTTGTGCCACTATCCTCACCGAGCTGCACCATAAGCCTTATTTGTGTAGGTGTGAGAAATTGACGAGATCGGTACCAATTGTGCTATTTCCTTGTTACATCACTGAGTGATCATTGATCCATTCTCAACATCGATTAAGGTACATTTGGTACAGTTCTCTCCTATCTTCCACTCATATTTGCTCGAGTCTTGTAATGGATAGGAAAGGCATTTCATCTCCGATCTTCGACAACAATGACAGTGCGAACAACTACATCACCAAAGCGTCCATCTTCGGTCTACAACAACAAATGCAAGGCGCACATTCTACCTTGCGAGAGCGCATCGAGAACCTCTCCATCGACATTCGTCACTCCGAAGCAAGGAAAAGGGACTACATCGACAAGAAGCTTTCCGCACAAAAAGAGGAGCAAGATGCAAGGATGGAGGAGATTAGGGCCTTGATCAAGTCTTCTTCCCCTTCGTCATCTTCAAGGCGGCGACCTTCAAGCCACAAGTCTTCGGAGCGCGAAAACGATGCAAGCGCAATTCGTCCACGTCCATATCTTCGTGATGACCATCGTCACAATCGTGATCAACATCATCATGAAGGGCAAGTCACCTCCAAGCAACATGTGCACGACGACGACGAACGACATCTACTACGAGCTCAAGTACGACAACGACAACATCATCATGAAGATGCTCACCAAGCGCAAATGTACAAGTCCCAACAAGCTCTACTTCACGCCAAGGCCACGCTTCAAGAGCACAAAAGAAGACCGCGAGACAAGCACCACCAAGAGGAAGCTACGGCTACCACGACCACTTCGGCATCTTCGCCAAGTGTTAGCAAGGCATCTTCGCCTTCGGACATACGGCATCTTCGCCTTCGGACATACGGCATCTTCGCCTACTTCCCATGAGTTCGCCTACATCAACATCTTCAACAACAAGGCGACCACCTACAAGCGAGGGCGACACTTCCATCTTCGGAAGCCCCTCAAAGAAGATGGCCGAGCATGGGAAATCCTGAAGCAAAGCACTTCGTCAGTGTCTGACTACACTGACCAGTTTGAGGAACTGATGGCAGAAATTCAAACTGACAATCCAATAATGGACGAACAGTGGTTTGTCAAATGCTATGTCAATGGCTCCGTTCACAGATCAAGTTTCAGCTCAGATCACTGAGACCTACCAACCTCACAGAAGCCTATTGGTTGGCAGTGGATATGGAGAAAGGCACAGCAGAAAAGAAAGCACTTCAAGCCCACACTAGCACCAGTAAAGGCTATCCTGGTTTTCACAAAACCTATAGCCTAGCAACAGAAAAAGCTGCAGATCCCAAACCAACTATAGTGAACCAAAGAGCCAGAGAACCTGGCAAGTGCTGGAGGTGTGGGGATGCTTGGTTCCATGGACATAAGTGCAAACTTGCTCCTGCACTGAATGTTTTAACAGGTGAGGAGCCTACTAAACAACAGAAGGAACCAGATGAGTTGGAGGAACAGGATGAAACAGAACAGCCCCAGACTGAAGAACACTGTATGACCATCTCTGCTGAAGCCATGCAGTCAGATAATGTGAACACCATTTCTATTCTGGTGCAAATAGGGGGCAAACAGGGCATTGCTCTAGTGGACTCAGGCAGTAACTCCACTTTTATAAGCCTGAAATTTGCTCTGACAACCTCTTCCAACATACTCAAGGACACTAACCGTGTTGTTACAGTTGCTGGTGGGGGAACATTGTGGTCTAGTTCCTATATACCCTCAACCACTTTCACTGCAGGCCACACCAAGTTCATTCAGCAGTTCAGAGTGTTGGATCTACCTGGACATGATATGGTGTTAGGCAGTGACTGGATGGCACAACACAGCCCGGTGGCTTTTCACTACAACCCCAGACAGATCACAATTATGCAGAACAAGAGCACTCCTGTTACAATCAGAGCTTGTGACACTCTGTCTGACGCCACTATAATTGAAGCTGCAGAAGTGGACAAGTTACTGTCTTCAGGAGCTCCAAGTTATGTGTTGCAACTTATCAGGGACACTACTATGACCAAACCAGAGAAACAATCAGTTCCACAACATGTAGAAGAAGTTCTGCAGAAATTCCCTGAAGTTTTTCAAGAACCCAAAGGCCTGCCCCCCAAAAGATCTCATGATCACAAGATACCACTGAAAGAAAAGGCAAAACCTCCAAATTCTAGGCCCTATAGAGTACCTCACATGCAGAAGAATGAGTTGGAAAGGCAAATTGATGCAATGCTCAGAGATAAAATAATCAGGGCTAGTGAAAGTCCCTACTCCTCTCCAGCAATCTTAGTCATGAAAAAAGATGGCACTTGGAGGATGTGCATTGACTATAGGAAGCTCAATGAGGCCACAGTGAAAAACAAGTTTCCCATCCCTGTAATTGAAGACTTACTGGATGAATTACATGGAGCAACTTACTTCACTAAGTAGGATCTCAGGTCTGGTTACCATCAAGTGAGAATGGATGAAAAGGATATACCTAAGACTGCATTCAGAACATATTTTGGGCACTATGAGTTCCTAGTTATGCCATTTGGGCTGGCTAATGCACCCGGTACATTCCAAGCCCTCATGAACAATATCTTTGGCCCATACCTGAGAAAGTTTGTACTGGTTTTCTTTGATGACATTTTGATATTCAGTAAATCACTGTCAGAACACATTGAACACCTCCAGATAGTGTTACAACTACTCAAAGAACATCAACTATATGCCAAACTCTCCAAGTGTGCTTTTGCAGTTACACAAGTAGACTACTTGGGCCATGTTATTTCTGCTAAAGGAGTTTCTACTGATCCCTCTAAAGTGGCAGCAGTGGTGGAGTGGCCCATTCCCACCACACCAAAACAACTCAGAGGATTTTTGGGCCTCTGTGGATACTATAGAAGATTTGTCCAGCATTTTGGAACAATAGCCAGGCCTTTGCATGATATCCTCAAGAAAGACAGCTTTTCCTGGACTGACAAACAGACTAGTGCCTTCCAACAGTTGAAACAGGCCATGACCAATGCACCAGTGCTGGCCCTCCCAAATTTTACTGAGTCATTTGTGCTAGAGACAGATGCTTCTGGAACTGGGATTGGAGCAGTAATGATGCAGCAAGGAAAACCAATTGCATATTACAGCTCCTCCCTCTGCCCAAAGAATGCTGCCCTGTCCACTTATGAGAAAGAAGCATTAGCAATCCTGGCTGCCTTAAAGAAATGGAGGCACTACTTCCTGGGCAATGAACTCATCATAAAAACAGACCATCAGAGCCTGCAATTCATGACAGATCAGAAGGTCAACACCAGCATACAACATAAACTGATGTTGAAGCTCCTTGAGTTTACTTTCACTCTGCAGTACAAAAAGGGCAAGGAAAACATTGTGGCTGATGCCCTATCTAGGAAACATTCACTTATGGCTATTTCCCTGGTAACTCCACAGTGGATCTCTGCAGTAGAAGATTCCTATGCCAATGACAGCACTTGCAAATCTCTCCTTGAAAAGCTCCTGCTGTCCCCTGACCACTCAATAAACCAAAACACTCTGCACTCTGGCATTATTAGACACAAAGGAAGAATTTATGTGGGCAAGGATTTATCTTTGAGAAAGAAACTTCTGGCTGCACTTCATGCCTCTGCTTTGGGAGGCCACTCAGGCATGAAAGCCACATATCACAGAATCAAGCAAATCTTTTACTGGCAAGGTCTGAAACAAGATGTGGACAAGTTTGTTTCTGAATGCCCTGTCTGTCAGAAGAACAAGGGAGAGAATTGCCCTTACCCTGGATATTTGGATCCACTTCCACTCCCTGATATGGTTTGGACACACATCAATATGGATTTCATCGAGGGCCTGCCTAAATCTCAAGGCAAGGATGTCATATTTGTGGTAGTTGACAGACTGTCCAAGTTTTCCCACTTTATCCCACTGTCTCACCCCTATACTGCTCACACGGTGGCCACTGCATTCATTGACAATGTACTGAAACTACATGGCCCTCCACTGTCCATTGTCTCTGACCGAGACTGCATATTCATCAGTCAAGTTTGGCAAGATATGTTCAAGGGCATGGCATGGATTTCGAGTCGCTCGACTAGTCGCGACTAGTCGACGACTAGTCTATGAGTCGCAAAAATATGGTCGACTCGGCTTAGTGTCGACTCGCGACTCTGAGTCGCGACTAGTGACAACGCAGGCTCGACTTCTTCCGAGTCGCTGCCCCAAAGCGACTCGCATGAGTCGCGACTCAAAAACCATGGGGCATGGGCACCGAACTGCGTTACAGTTCTGCATACCACCCACAGTCAGATGGCCAAACAGAACACGTAAATCAGTGCATTGAGAACTACCTGCGATGCCTGACATCAACACAACCCAAGAAGTGGGCCCAGCACCTATCCATGGCAGAATACTGGTACAACACCTCGTACCATTCTTCCCTTCAGAAAACTCCGTTCGAAGCAGCCTATGGATACCCACCTCCCAATATCTGCGAGAACATTCTACCAGATAACCTGACAACCGAAGCTCAACAGTTTTTCACTGATCGAGATGCACTACTCCAACACCTGAAAACCAACTTAACTGCAGCTCAAGCACGCATGAAGAAGTACGCAGATCGTAAAAGAACTGAAAGAGTTTTGGAAGTGGGGGGCATGGTGTATCTCAAGATGCAACCATATCGCCTGAATGCGTTCCGCGCGCGCTCTCACATCAAGTTACAGAGCAAGTACTACGGGCCCTTCCGTGTCACAGCTAAAGTGGGGCGAGTGGCCTACAAACTCCTCTTACCTGATGGCACCAACATCCATCCGGTGTTTCACGTCAGCCAGCTGAAGAAGCATGTCGGGCCCTCGGCTGTTCCGTGCGTCGATCTTCCTCTGGTTCGCGCAGACGGCATGATACTGACTGAACCAGTCTTGGTTCTGGAGACTCGCCAGGTACCACGCAACAACCTGCCGGTGGTCCAGTGGCTCGTGCAATGGGCAAACTTGCCACCCGATGAAGCTTCCTGGGAGGACGCCACATTCATGAAAAAGACATTTCCAGCGTTCTTCAAAGCGACCATTGATCGCTGGTTCAACAGATCACCTCCTTGAGGACAAGTTCGGTTTCGCGCGGGAGCATTGTCAGGCCTGCATCTGCAGTTAATAGATGCACCCCTTCTTCAGTTAACGTCCGGCCCAGATTCATCCTTGTCCTGACGATCCGACGGCTCGCGATGCTCACCGTCTCACTGTACCGTTTCGGCTGTATTCCTGTAGCGTTTCATCCACGCCACTGTAGCCGTCACCCTGTGCCAGCTGGGTTATAAAGCTCGCTCCCAACATCTTGTAATGCATCAATTATTGCTGAGACCATTTTATAAATCAAACATATATCTCATAGTAATACAACAACCCTAGCGGGCGCCTACTTTCCCCTCCTGTTCTTGCGATTTAGATCGAATCCACCACGAATTCTCAAATCAGGGTGTGACATTCACGAACTAGTCGGTCAACCAGATTTGACAGACCAGAGACACGGCGATCCAGCAGCAATCACGCGCACGCGGCATCAAGCATGTATCACAGGGATAAAAGGAGACTGACCTTGATGCAGAGGTTCCCGGTGCAGATGATGTGCTGGATCTTGCCCGGGACGAGCATGGACTTGAACTTGGCGGGCAGGTCGGGCGCACGGTGCGGGATGTGCAGATCCCCCAGCGCTAGGACTAGCACCATTGGATTGGGGATCGGGGGGGAGAAGGGGGACGGCCCCGGAAGGTGGAGAGCGATCCGAATCGCTCAGCCCGCTCTGCTCTCCTGGAACGCGATGATCAAATCTTCCACTCAAATCCCTAGCACGATCGATACCCCTCAAAACTTGTTGGGACAATTCACTTCCGTCCTCATCAAACTTCCAAAGCGGCAAAGCGTCCAGCCTGAAGGTCTTCCCCTCGAAAACAAAACAAATGAAGGTCCTCAAACTAAATTATGCGTTCATCTACCCCAAACCTGGCCAAATGGACCAGCCTAGGCGTGCCGGCACGATAGCCCGCGTGCTCGGCCCGTCATGGGCCGGGCCGGCACGTAGCTTAACAGGGCGTGCCTGCATGTGGCCCGGCTAGGGCCGTGCCTGGGCTGCCTAGCCAGGCACGCGTGCCGACCCGGCACGGCACGCCTAGTCGTGTGGACTCTCGCGACTAGCTAGCTTGGCGACTAGCGAGGAGTGTTTCGCTCGAAACGTGCGGAAGGGATTAGAAGGTGTGGCCCACAAAACGAGAGCGATGTGCCTCCTGGCGAGCGCACGAGACAGACGTGCCTCGATGTGCCTTGTACATGAGCGTATCAGACGTTTCTTTTTCGAGGCAAGTGCGCACGAGATGTAGCGTACTAGGGTGCCTTGATCTAATTTTTTTAAGAAAAACGTGCTTCGATCTATACTCGAACCCCCGTGATGGCGTGCCAAACGGGTCATCCTGTCGGCCCGTGTAGTGAGGGGGTAGTGCATGGGCCAGGAAGGGCAGCACGCGTGCCGGCCCGGCACGACCCGTGTATTTATGCCTGGCCGGGCCAGGCTGGGCTTGGCCCGTTTAACCAAGGTCGGGTCGGGCCGTGTCGTGCCAGCCGTTTTGGCCTACCCTATGTATTTCTTTTCAATCCACCCTATGTGTTTCGCTGACGTGGAGGCGTTACTTGGAACAGAGGTGCCCCCTTCAAAATTGTTGTGCATCCAATGCTCTACGATGGATGTACCACACTTCCTTTATACGAAGATCAAGGGTGAGTTGGTTGAAGTTTGGGGATCGCAACACGGGATTTTTTTTATAGTTTTGCATCCGCAAGAAGAAAATGTAACAGAATTTCCCGTCTAAAAATGACATGGGACAACGGCTGGATGGTACACGTGCAATTAATCCTTTCATGCATTCTTATTTCAATAATCTCTTCACCTCAGGTGTATGATGAGAGAGATCCTAATTTCCTTGCAGAAGTGAAAGAAAAGGTTACTGCCCAAATGAATGAGATGTTGCTTAATCCCTATTCATCGGTGGAGGTTAAAAATGCCATTGATAGTATTGGTGATCTTAAGGCCCCGGGGCCGGATGGGCTACATGCCATCTTCTATAAAAAAAATTGGCATGTCTTCGGGGACGATAACTCATGAAGTTCTTCACGCACTCGACTCAGGTATGATCCCGGAGGGGTGGAATAATATTGTGGTGGTTTTGATACCTAAAGTTGACTCTCCTGGATCGATTACTCAATTTTGTCCTAAGCCTTTGTAATGTTATCTACAAGATCATCTCTAAGATGCTTGCTAATCGACTGAAGACCATTTTGCCTGAGATCGTTTCGAAAACACAGAGTACTTTTGTGCCTGGTAGATTAATAACAGATAATATATTGGTAGCTTATGAGTGTGCCCACAAAATCAAGAACAAGAGAAACGGGCAACCAGGGCTCTGTGGCGTCAAGTTGGACATGCATAAAGCATATGACAAAGTTGAATGGGTCTTTTTGAGGAATATGATGTTGAAATTGGGTTTTGATGACCAGTGGGTGAATTTAGTTATGAATTGTGTTTCTTTAGTAAAATACACAATCGGTATAATTCCCAAGAGATAGAAGGAGTCACACCAACAAGAGGCCTTCGACAAGGAGACCCTTTATCCCCATACTTATTTCTCTTGTGCATAGAAGGTTTATCTAGTATACTACAGTTTGAAGAAGAAGCTGGTGGCATTGATGAAGTTTTTGAACACAGTACAGACGTCAACGCTCATATACACGCACATACACTCATGGTGTGTAGAAATGCACTACCAGTCTCGCACCTTCTATTTGCTGATGATTCCCTAATCCTCATGACTACGGATATGTTAAATGCAGCTTCCTTACAGCGAGCACTAGATGATTATTGCACTAACTCTGGCCAACTGGTGAGTAGATCAAAATCAAGCATATTCTTTAGCCTTAATACTACTGTGGTGGAAAACGTAACAGAATTTCCCGTCTAAAAATGACATGGGCCAACGGCTGGATGGTACATGTGCGATTAATCCTTTCATGCATTCTTATTTCAATAATCTCTTCACCTCAGGTGTATGATGAGAGAGATCCTAATTTCCTTGCAGAAGTGAAAGAAAAGGTTACTGCCCAAATGAATGAGATGTTGCTTAATCCTTATTCATCGGTGGAGGTTAAAAATGCCATTGATAGTATTGGTGATCTTAAGGCCCCGGGGCCGGATGGGCTACATGCCATCTTCTATAAAAAAATTGGCATGTCTTCGGGGACGATAACTCATGAAGTTCTTCACGCACTCGACTCAGGTATGATCCCGGAGGGGTGGAATAATATTGTGGTGGTTTTGATACCTAAAGTTGACTCTCCTGGATCGATTACTCAATTTTGTCCTAAGCCTTTGTAATGTTATCTACAAGATCATCTCTAAGATGCTTGCTAATCGACTGAAGACCATTTCGCCTGAGATCGTTTCGAAAACACAGAGTACTTTTGTGCCTGGTAGATTAATAACAGATAATATATTGGTAGCTTATGAGTGTGCCTACAAAATCAAGAACAAGAGAAACGGGCAACCAGGGCTCTGTGGCGTCAAGTTGGACATGCATAAAGTATATGACAAAGTTGAATGGGTCTTTTTGAGGAATATGATGTTGAAATTGGGTTTTGATGACCAGTGGGTGAATTTAGTTATGAATTGTGTTTCTTTAGTAAAATACACAACCGGTATAATTCCCAAGAGATAGAAGGAGTCACACCAACAAGAGGCCTTCGACAAGGAGACCCTTTATCCCCATACTTATTTCTCTTATGCATAGAAGGTTTATCTAGTATACTACAGTTTGAAGAAGAAGCTGGTGGCATTGATGGAGTTTTTGAACACAGTACAGACGTCAACGCTCATATACACGCACATACACTCATGGTGTGTAGAAATGCACTACCAGTCTCGCACCTTCTATTTGCTGATGATTCCCTAATCCTCATGACTACGGATATGTTAAATGCAGCTTCCTTACAGCGAGCACTAGATGATTATTGCACTAACTCTGGCCAACTGGTGAGTAGATCAAAATCAAGCATATTCTTTAGCCTTAATACCAGTGTGGTGGCGAGGGCAAAAATTTATCAAGAATTACATATTGACATTGAAGCACTCTCAGATAAATATTTAGGCCTACCGGCTCTGGTAGGAGCAGATAGGAGTGATTGCTTCAAGCTTTTTGTTCAGAGAATCAGAAACATAATTTGTGTTTGGATGGCCAATCTTTTTATCAATGGGAGGTAAAGAATTGTTGTTGAAAGTAGTTGCTCAATCTATTCCCGTGTTTGCCATGTCAGTGTTTAATATCCCTAAGGGGGTCTGTAAGGGCATAACGGATCTTATAGCACAATTTTGGTGGGAGGGGATGGAGATAAGAAAATTATGCACTGGTATGCATGGTGGAAGCTATGTACTCCAAAGAAGATGGGAGGGATGGGGTTTCGAGACCTTCACTCCTTTTATTTGGCCATGCTAGCAAAGCAGTGTTGGAGATTCATAACTAGTCCAGATTCTCTATGTGCTAAGGTGTTGCATGCTAAGTACTATCTGGATGGCAATTTATTATTGGTTGGCCCCAAAAAATGGATCCTCTTTTACTTGGCAAAGTTTGGTAGTGGGGCTGCAAACTTTTAAAAGGGGCCATATTTGGCGCATTGGTGATGATAGCAAGGTTGATATTTGGACTGGTCCGTGGATTCCATCTAGTCCAGACCGTCATATAATAACTCCTTGGGGTCAAATTTTAATCTCCAAGGTACTGGACCTAATTGATTTGACAAATGGAGAATGGTATGAAGAACTGATTAGAGCTATATCCAGTCCAGCGGATACTAGGAGGATTCTCTAATTCCATTGAATTATGAGGTCTTTGAAGATTTTAATGCTTGGCATCACACTTGAATTGGTACTTTTTTGGTGAAAACTGCATTCCATGCAGAATGGGCACATAAATTTAGAGGCAATCGAACTGGTCCCATCCATCAGTTAACAATCCAATTTGGAACAAGATTTGGCAGCTTGAGGTGTTGTGTTCTACGCTAGGTGCATTGGCTGCAATTTAATTTTTTTCCCTATGCGCAGATCAACCAGGAACATGCTACGGGCGATGGATCACGGATCATCACCACTAAACATGCAGTGTCGTGCAACAGAAGTAGAATTGAGGTAGCGCGTCTCCGGAGTCGTCTCCTCCTTGTCGATCTCCCACATAGCCGATCAGATCCCACGAATTGGTTTGCCGGAGCAGTGCAGAAGGAACATCGTGTGGCGGACTACTTAGATCTGATCATACAACCGGCGTCAACTAGAGGTGGCTAATTGCAATACATGTAAAGCCCTAATGACGGTGCTGAAACGATCAACTGAATGAGTGTGTCGCTCCTCCACTATATATAGGCATCTGTCGCGGGCTCAACACTTGGGCCTCGCATGGATCCTAAAGCCTAAAGTTTGTTTGGCCTGGATCCGAGTCCGAGTAGGATCACATCTGACTCGTGGAGTTGGTTCCGGCCTCACAGGTTCCTTCCCTCTTAAGCTTGCGACCCATTAGGTTCAAGTCGTCTTGGTCGCAGGTCGGATCACCTCTGACCTACTCGGTTGGTATGTGGCCTCTAGCAAGGCGTGTCGACCACCAAGTAGATAATGAAGCCGGTTGGCGAACCTGTACAACATGTCACGCTTATGTTCCCTTTGCCACACGATATATGTTGTCAGGCTCAAGGTGGGTCTGTCATCCTTGTGCTAGCCCGACCTCTTTCTCATTCCAGTGATGCTGACCATAAAACAAATTATCTCATATCCTTGTTGCATGGCCATGTTTATCTTGGTCGGATCACACTAGGGGCCCAGAGTATATCTCTCCTGATCGGAGGGGCAAATCTCATCTTGCTCTGTTGGAGATATGCCCTAGAGACAATCATGTATGATGATATTTGCTATGTGTTTGTGAATAAATATAGTCCTTGGACATTATCAATGATGTGTATCAACAAGTACGTGACTTGTTTGTGGGACTATGCATTGTATGATGACTATCCTAAAAGGTCCCTAGTCGAAAGGGTCGTGTGGACGTGCAGCCGACTAGACTAGCATATGACACGGTCAATGGCTTGGTCTCACTAGCCATGGAGCATTGGATGCTAACCGAATAATATGGACTCGGAAGGATCTGGTCGTATTCGATGTAGTCGGATCCGAGTTGAGATAAGGTCCAAGTCGGACAGACCCAACTATGAGACACAGCGATATGTCATATGTGAGTCTCTGGTACAACATACGTTCTATGTCCTAAGACCTGAGCTGGCGCATGTACTCGAGATGGTGGCAGACTTGCTTTGGGCCAACCAAACGCTACTCTGTGACTGGGTAGTTACAAAGGTAGGTTTCGGGCTTGTCCAGGCCCATGTTGCGAGACATGGTCGAGCAAGATGAGATTTACCCTTCCGATCAGGAGAGATATACTCTAGGCTCCTCGTGTGATCCGACCAAGATAAGCATGGCCATGCGACAGGGATTATGAGATAATCCGGCTAGTGGTCGGCATCACTGGAACAGGAAAAGAGGTTGGGCTAGCAAAAGGATGACAAAGTCGCATTGAGCCCGACAACATATATCATGTGGCAAAGGGAACATAAGTGTGACATGTTATACAGGTTCTCCAACCAGCTTCATTGTTTACTTGCTGGTCGGCACGCCTTGCTAAAGGCCGCTACCAGCCGAGCAGGTCAGAGGTGATCCGACCTGCGACCAAGCTGACTTGAACCTAAGGGGTCGCGTGTTTAAGGGAAGGAACCTGTGAGGCCCGATCTAACTCCACGAGTTAGATGTGATCCTACTCCGACTCGGATCCTGGCCGAACAGATTTTGGGCTTTAGGGTCCATGCGAGGCCCAAGTGTTGAGCCCGTAATGGACGCATATATAAAGTGGGGGTGCTGCACACTCATTTGTTGATCGCTTCGGCGTCGTCACTAGGTCTTGCATGTGTTGCGAATAGCCACCTCCACTCGTCGCCGACTATGTGATCGGACCTAGCAGTCCGCCGCGCAGTGTTCCTCCTGCACGAGCGGATACCATTAGAGGCGGTGCACTTGCACCGCTCTGGTGAACCTGTACGTGGTATCTGATGACCGACTGTTCGAGGGATATCGGACGAGGAGGAGATGATCCACGCGAACACGCTGCCCCAACTCTTCTTCCGCTGCACGACACTGCGCGTCTAGTGGTAACGATCTGTGATCCATTGCCGTAGCATGTTCCTGGTTGTTTTGCGTGTAGTAAAAAATTAATTTGCAGTCAACACACCCTACAGTAGAACCCAACATGCTCGACCATGTCTCCCGGCATGGGTCAGAATAAGCATAAAGCCTACCTTTATAACTACCCAGTTATGGCTTAGGACACAAAACATATGTTGTACTAGAGACTCATAGATGACATATCGCTACATCTAGTAGTCAAATATGTCCGACTCGGACCTTATCTAGACTCGAATCTGACTATGTCAGATCCGACCAGATCCTTCCGAGTCCATACTATCCGGCTAGCATCCAATGCTTCATGGCTAGTGAGACTGAGCCATCCACTATGTCATATGCTAGTCTAGTCGGGCTGCGCGTTCACATAACAACAGGGACCATTTAGGACACTCATCATACAATGCATAGTCTCACAAACAAGTCACGTACTTGCTGATGCACATCGTTGATAATGTCCAAGGACCATCTTTATTCATAAACACATAGGAAATATCATCATACATGATTGCCTCTAGGCATATCTCCAATAGTCTCCCACTTGCACTAGAGTCAATCAAATAGACATCGTATGCCCATAGCTCTAGCGTGCCCCTCATGCTTGGGTTGTGGAAGCGGCTTAGTCAATGGATCTGTAACATTTGCATCTGTGTGAATTTTGCACAACTCTATATCACCACATTTTACGATCTTTCATATCAGGTGATATTTTCGATCTATGTGTCTGGTCTTGTGGTGGTTCCTCGGCTCCTTGACTTGTGCAATGGCACCAGAATTATCAAAATAAAGGTCCAATGATTTTACCAAGGCTGGGAAAATACCAAGATCATCCAGAAAGTTCTTGGTCCAAACACCTTCCTTTGCAGCTTCACAAGCCGCAATGTATTCAGCTTCTGTGGTAGAATCGGCCACCGTATCCTGCTTGGAACTCGTCTAGCTCAGTGCTCCTCCGTTCATGACATACACGAATCCGGACTGTGATCGACAAACATCTTTGTCTGTTTGGAGACTAGCATCGGCGTAACCATTTACGCAGAGCTTGTCCTCACCTCCATAAACTAGAAACGTTTCCCTAGTCCTTTTCAGGTACTTTAGGATATTCTTCACCACCGCCCTGTGACTCTCACCGGGGTTGGCCTGGTATCTTCTTGTTAAGCTTATTGCAAATGCAACATCAGGATGAGTACATATCATGGCATACATGATGGGTCTGATCGCCGGGGCATACAGAATCCAACTAATCATGTTTCGCTCATTAAATGTCGAAGGACTCTAGAGTCTCGCTTAGCCTTATACCATGTGAGAGTGACAAAAATCCTTTTTTGGCCTCACTCATGTTGGACCGCTTCAACACTTTGTCTATGTACGTGCTCTAGCTTAAGCTAGGCAACCACCTTGATCTATCTCTATAGATCTTAATGCCCAATACTGTAGCGCCCAAGATGCGATTCTATCCCAATCACGTGATGAATTCATGATTGGGGCACAACCGCATTTCGAGCGGCTAGCAAGGTGGATATCATTACAACATACCATGTATTGAATAGATGAGAATGTCAGATAAAGGCTTACACTCACCACAAGCTACAACATGAATACAATACATCAATACATAGCAATCATCATACAGAAGAGCAGGATCCGACTACGGATGAAATCAAACAAAAAAGAAGAACGACATCCACCCTGCTAATCCCAGGCTCCTGACCCGGAACCTATCCCTTGATCAAGGAAGAAGAACCAGAAGTACTCCAAAACAAGCAAGCATCGCTCTCATGTCAGAGCATTGCTTTACCTATACATGCAATTGTTGTTGTAGTAATCTGTGAGCCAGGAGGACTCAGCAATCCCATTACCATGGGTATCAAGACTAGGAAAGCTTAATGGGTATGGAATGGTTAAGTGGTAAGGTTGCAGCAAGCACTAACCATTTGTATGGTGGCTAACTTACGAGTACAAGAGTAAGAAGAGTAAACTGCGCATAACGGTCACAAACTAGTAATGATCAAGAAGTGATCCTAAACTATTTATGAGACAAACATAATCCCATCGTGTTCTCTTCCAAAAATCCCTCGAAAAGAGACGGTCACGGTTACACACGCGGTTGGTGTACTTTAGTTCGGGTTTAGTGTCGAGTTCTCTACAACCGGATATTATACATTTCCAAGTCGCCCATAACCGCGGACATGACTCTTGAAAAGATTAAACACTGCATGGGTGTCCCAACTTATTCCATCATAAACTTCCATGATCCATTGAGAAAAAATCTCAATCTCAAGACAACCCCATCAAACTCGAAATGTAACATCCCAAATATCCCATTTGGAATGTTTTACAATTATAGATGAGCATCTATGCATATTGTTTGAAATTGAGTGGCATTTGAA
This sequence comes from Triticum dicoccoides, assembly GCF_002162155.2. Lineage (NCBI taxonomy): Eukaryota > Viridiplantae > Streptophyta > Magnoliopsida > Poales > Poaceae > Triticum > Triticum dicoccoides. The sequence goes on along the minus strand of NC_041391.1, from coordinate 331,189,945 downwards.
TTTTTTCAGAGGCTTTTGAATTGTTTGAATTTGGATTCAAATTGGCAGTTGAATTTATTTCAAAACCATGCCTGACAAATACTTGAGCAAAAGTAGGAGAGGAGTAAACATGACACTCCAAAAATGTCAGAAGAAAAATATTGCCAAAAAGTTTGAATTCAAATTTGAATTTTATTTGGGATTTCCAGAAAGTGTTTTTTTAGTTTGAGTTTTGCCCCTGGAAAAATGTCCATGTTGTAGGATAAATTCCCCTGAGAATTTTGATATATATATAGGGAAAATGCATCCTACTACCGGGTGTAGTTACACCCATTTCTCATATACTACTATGTGGTAGTATATACTCTACATTATTATTTTTAGTATGTTCACATACTATATCTAAGATACTCCAAAGTGAGTTCGATGAAAAAAATTGCAAGTGAGCCCATAGTTTTATTGTTTTTGTGAAATACGTACATATTGTTATGTGAAATGGAGTATGCACAAAATATGATACATACTACCAAAAAAGTAGTATATATACTACCTATACATTCATATATACTACATACTACGCGTACATACTCTCCGATATGATAGATACTATCTAAAACGCACGAAACAAAAATGGGAGTAACTACACCCGGTAGTAGGAAAAATTCGTCCTATATATATATATATATATATTCTTCTATATTTTTATTCCTCCCTCTGTCTAATTCAAAAAAAAAGGAAAAGTCGGGCGCCAGGCCAGCAAGCCTAGCCACCCGGGCCGCAGCCCACTAGCCAGGCGCTAGTCCAGCCGCTCGTGCAGGACACCACCAGCGCCGCTCCCCACGCTCGCGAGGGAGATCTCACGTAACTTCCTCTCCCTCACGTAACTCTCTCTCTCTCTTTCTTTTTTTTATCTTTCTTTTTCTTTTTTTCCCTCTGACCGCTGAACCCCCACCGCGTTATCTCCTTCCTCCCGAACAACCTGTACCGCGTATCTCGCTCGTCACCTCGCGCACGGCTGCGTCCGCGCCCTTGCCAAACCCTAGCTAAAATTCTTCCCCTCGCCCAAGTAACACGTCCTATCAGTACCCCTACCCGTCCTCTCGCGATCCCCTTCGAAAACCCTTGCTCAAACGCACTACAACCCACGCCCACGCCGAACCGATCTCGCTCCGCCGCCACCTGTTCACCATCGAAACTCGCCATCGGTGAGTATCCCCAAACCCCATAATCTCTGCCATCG
>NC_041391.1:331167741-331188495 GCF_002162155.2 Triticum dicoccoides | reverse complement strand
TCTTTGAAGCACCGGAGCCACCGCCTTGAACTCCCAACGCCGTCGCAGTTCACGGAGTTCACCTCAACGCTACGCTCGACCATGACGTCCCCTCGCCTCACCATCCACAGAAAATCGGACGCCCTTTACCTTCCGCATTGCCTGGACATCCTCGCCTACGCCGCCGACGACCGGAGCCCCGCAGCCCACCGGCCCCTTCTTCTCTGCCACGGACGTTTCCCTCTGTAAGCGAGGGCTCCTCTCCTTTTCATTTTCTTCTTCTTTTAGATCGAACCGTTATGTAGATTAGATCGGTTTAGTAACTCGTTTTTTTAGATTGGTTTCAGTGTACGGGTTTTTTAGGTTTAGATCTAAACCGTTTCACCGGTTTCTTTTAGTTATACACTGTATGCGTATGTTAGTTAACGGCCGGGCACTGTTTAGTTTCAGATCGCAACAACCCGAGCCCAATAGCGCCCGTTAGTTTTTTTCCTGTTATTTACGTTCTGTTTTAAAAACAGAAAAGTTCCAATCTTGTAAAATCTGTTTCTCCTAGGTTATTTAATATTTTTAGTTGATTCTTTTTTTCCTAGTTTGCACATTTCCTAAAGTTTCTATAGAAAATAGGTTAGGCCATGTTTGTGTTTATAAAAAATAGTTTCATATTAGTTTTAGTCAGATTAGTTTTTCTGCCATAAATTGAGTTAGGATTATTATTTTTAAGTGATTCTTTTTGCTACTGCTTAGTTTTGACCTTGCCTAACAGTAGAAACTTGTTCGGGTATTTTAGATTTAATTAAAAAGAATTAGTTTTAGTCGAAATCAAGTTTTTCTAGTTTATTTAGCTAGCTACTGTTTTCCTACTGTTCTAGTTAGTAAATAATTTTATTTTTACTATGTTATATTTTATTTTAGATTAGTTTTTGTAGTTACAGAGGATGAACTTTTATTTACAGCAAAGTAAAAAGTTTTATATTAATTTCTTTGCTAGAAATGTTTTGGGCATAATAGGAGTTCTATAATAGCTTGTGATGTGATTCTTTTTGCACCTAGTTTGTATGCTGTTTTCCTTTCTGTTAGTTAGCAAAACCCATGTTTAGGTTCTATTAAGAAAAGTTTTAGTAGTATAAAACTATTTTTAGTTGTTGCTTGATGTGGTGAAAACCTTGATTTGCTTTCTTTGAGTTTTTCCTTGGTTTTGGTTTGAGTGCTTGGGTGTTTTACTTCAACTTGTTGTTATGTTATATTGTGCTATACTTATTTGTGCTATTGTTTGACTCGGTAGAATTCCCGGAGTGCGAAGCCTGCTATTACGAGTCGCTAGCTTTCGAAGACCATCAGCCATGCAAGTCATTTGATCATGTTTTTACAATACCTATGATTTTATTGCATTAGAATTATACCTCCCCACCATGCATGCAGTAGGAAAAATTTGTTAAGTTATGTTCTTGAGTAGTATCATGAGGTAGGATGAACCCTTCTCCCTTGTTACCGATGTCCGGGACGATGTAGTTGATTGCTATGCTTTAGTAGACGGGGTTGGTTGAGTGATTCATAAGGGAGATGCGAGAGTTAAGATGATGACAACCCCATGACTTGAAGCTAAAGATGGACTTCAAAATTCACTGCTGGGTGGAGGACAGTTGACGGACACCCTGGAGAAACCAGCGGATGGCCGGGATGCATGGAGAAGCGCCATGACATCTTGCGGAAAGCTTCACCCAGCCACGAAGAGACGGATGGATACCCCATTGACCGGAAGCTTACCTGTGCAGCCGCAAGCCATTATGGGCTCTGGCTTGGTCGACCCTAGGCGTGACTCTGGCCGGACGGTGCTACAAGATGTAGAAGAACGATAGGATTGGATGGGCATCGGCAGTGGCCCAGAGGAACTCTTCGGAAGACCCTGTTTCGTTTGTCCTGTCTTCAAACACCAGGCAGTGCGAAGACTTAAAGGAGGGAATGATTCTTGCAGGTAAAGTGCACAAACCTCTGCAGAGTGAAGACCTAATCGATTAGCTGTGTCCCCGGTTACAGACAATTTGAGCCTCTAGAACTTGGAGTATTTCGGATATCTCAACACCGAACTTAATAAATTAATTGAGGAGGTTATTTAATAATTGGGAATGAGACATTGGTTGGCGGAACCATCTCAATAACTACCAACATTTTGTAGTACTTGCAAAGAAGTCCTTTGTTGTAGGAAAAAACTGGCTTTTTCGCAAAACAATGAAACTTAGAGCCCCACAGCCAAATTGCATATAGTATTAGAAATTTTATTGTTGTTCTGTCTTCTTGACTTGTCGGCATATTAAAAAATGCTGACCTACACGGTTGCAACGTCTTATGTTGCAGAGGAGTTCTCCGACCAGGAGTGAGGCTACGATCCACGCTTGGCGATTGCCCCATGGAGTCGGATGGACTCGCTATTCGTCTATGCTTCCGCAGCTTTATTTAGTTTATTTCTCATGAGTTGGCCTTCGGCCGAATTTATTATCATGTAATAAAGACTCGATATGAGAATCGTGTGATAAATTCAGGTGTGATTGAACTTTGAATCTTTGCATCAATGTACTGCGTGTGCCAGCATGATCTTGGCATGGTACAAATACACAGAGACTTGACCGATTTTGGGTCGGGCCGCTAAGAGATGGTATCGGAGCACACGCTGACTGTAGGACGTGACCCGTAGGATCGGAAAGCCATAGGAAGAGACCAGTTTACTTTATGTCTTTACTTTTCCGTGTTTTTCTTCCCTGATCATTTCTGACTCTTCTCCAATTTCAACAATTCTAGATGGTCGTTAAGTTCATCCCAGTTCTGCTCCCGGAGTTTTGCCAGCCCGACGAGACTATGCTTTTCGGCAAGAGGATGGTACAGATCACCAAGGAATCTAAGATTGCTCTGCTTTCAATCACCGGGACCCCTACCATGGCATTTCCGGATGACCGTCGCTTCAGGATTAAGGTGCACATACCAGGGAGGACGTTTGGAAATCTCTCGGCGTCCATTGACTTCAAGTTCATTGCACCCGATTGGATCATCGGGAGAGACTTAGCAGTTCATAGTGCACTTGGACGCATACGGGAGGAATACAGGGCCGAGCTTGTTGGATCAGACCACACCATGGTTTCTCGCAGGAGTGCAGAGGGAGAGATCATCCACACCAGAAATGACAACTCCGTTCACTCATTTGCCCAAGACTTGGAGGTTCTCAACAGGGCTCTAGAGATCTAGATGCGCAGTAGCATGAAGACGATCCAGAAGTTGCACCATGCAGTGACTATACTATTCTCTTGTGCAGTTCAACCAAAATTGCGGACACTTTGTTTGTTTGCCAAATAGCAATGGGCAGACATCTCTGTCTGCACAAATATCAAGCAGCTAGTAAACATATACAACACCTTGTATTTTCGGTTTAAACATGTCTCTTCTACTTAGCATCTGTCATGTTCTGCACTGGACAATCTGATACAGTTATGTTTTGCCCTGGACAATTTCATACTGAATTGATTTGCTGGTTCAGAGCAGAAATATAGCGCCTATTCTTCGTCAGACCAAGGATATCCATGTTCGCAGTGATGGAAGAGGTGAAATCGATACAACCAAAATTGAGCATCCAATCATTGAATCCTGTCCTGCACCTCCAATGTAGGTCCACCATGCCAATAAATTCACATGCAAACCACTAGTGTTACTATCTAATGATAGTACAAAAAGAGTAGCAAGATAGTAGCAAACCATGTACCTTCGTAATGAACAACTCATAGTGCCACCAATTAGATATAAAGGTTTGGAAGAAAACATGCTCCTAATGTTGAACCAGTTGGACTTTTTGTGCAGTTCCACTAAAATTGAGCATCCCTGTTTGCATAGATATTGAAAGTGTGATTACTGTAAAAATGACACTAGTTGAAGCATAGACTCACAAATATAAGCATTCCAATTTCTTAATGGAAAAGGTAGCACGACTGTTTCTAACCGCCTGTTTGAAGGAATAAATAAGGCAACATCGGCTGATGTCAGAAAGGCATATATAGTTCTTTTTGAAAGAATGATCGACTCCTGACCTTTCCTCTTCTTTTAAGCATATTTTGTGCAGTTCAACTAAAATAAAATGCCATCACCGCCTTGACAATTCAGTGGCACTGTACAAAAGGAAATGACTTAACATTACATCATGATGTCATGTATGTAGTCGACAGACATTAGAGACAAACATACAGACCTCCTCCGATAACATAATGAACATTAATTTTAACAAAGGTGTGACTAGCTTTACCAGGATAATTTGAGTGAATATAAGACGTTTTCATGGTTCAATTTAAAGTACCCAAACGCTTAGTATTTAGAAAAACAGGTAGTAGTTTTCTTGAGCACATATCTGGGAAAGCTTGCCACACTTTATTTATGTCCATACGCTAATGCAACACCATTGGAATACTACAAATATACACTAATCCAGTGGCTAGTGCAACAATAGAGTAGTTAGTTTATTACAGGGTACAGTACAAGGGTTTTACTGAACAGATTTCAATAAACTCTAGCACTGGAAGATTTCTATAAGAATTAACAATACAAAATGTAAAGGTAACATGTTTCAACATTGGTATACTAGTTGTGCATGAGCATTAAACCAAATACAAAAGTCTGAAGGTAACTAGCATTATTAACTAATGACAGTATAAAAAATTCCAAACCATACCTCCAAGGTAAATATCATTTCGAACTCGGGGGATCATAAAAATTGCTATCCTAATCTTGATAATCGATCAAACATAAAAACTTGATCGAACGAATCAAGAGAACAGCTGGAGGAGGAGGTGCCCACTCTTGACCTTTCCTCTTGTCCTCATAATTTTTTTGTGCAGTTTAACCAAAATAAAATGACATCAGCGCCTTTGCATTTTGGTGACACTGTACAAAAAAAATTAACTTATCTCATGAAAGTGAGGTATGTAATCTATAAGCATTAACAGTGCAAAAATCTGAAGGTAGTAACAAGTTTCATCGTTGGTATACTGGTTGTGCAACAACATTAGAATGCCTTAGCTGAATAATCTTTAATACATCCACAATCAACAGCTAACCCTGAAATAATCCAGTGACATTAAATGGCATTGCTTAAATTTATCGGTGGCATTAGACTGAGAGCGGCATTAGTTAAATGTGGTATCACTTTAGCAGTAGCATTGCTTGACTTGACTGCTGGCGTTATACTAACAGCAAAAAAGTGGCAATAAGAGCATGGGAGGCCCATTCAGACAGTGGGCGCACCAGTACGATGTACCTCCACGGACGCAGAGTGGTGAGGGAGGTATGGTTGCCCAGAGCAACAAATATCCAGGCAGCATATGTCGATTACGTCCCATTTTTGTTCTCTTTAGCCACCTTTTTCCTATGTGAGGACAACAAACCAATCGACCTGGTCATTCTCTATTGCGCTGTCATGCCTTCTACCCTTCTTCAACCAAGAGACACGAGACTCGTTTCTTAGCTACTGATTTTCCCCTTTTCAACCAAGATGCGGGTTTGATGCCTACTCTCTTGGACAGTACAGTATCCCTTCCTTTCCTTATTCAACCCAGACATGGATTAGTCTGCATGAAGTAGGGTTTCCTTTAATAGTGCAAATTATGGTTTTCGTCTGCGTGGCCAGTAGAGCAGAGGATAGCAAATTGGGAAGATGGTGGAGTGGAAAAAGAACCACATGCAACGACGTGGCATATGGGGCAATAGAACAAGGGTATGGTTCGAAAAGAGGTAGCATACCTGAGGGTCGGCGGGAAGTGGCTTCGCTCGTGGTCGTTGTTCTCCGCACACACTACGGCAGCGAGCATGGGGACGGAGGCCATCCCGCGCGGGCGCTAGGTCTGAGAGGACGGCCTTGTCGTCAGTGTGTGACCTCGCTCGCCAACGACGAGTGAGTACACATTGCACGTCCTTTTCTTCCCCGGCGGATCTGTGACCACCGGTGAGGAGGGAGAGAGAGGCCATCTTTTTTAGATCTAAAGAGAGGGTGATAGTGTGAGAAGCAAGTGGGCAGCCCTTAGCAAGAAAGCACTGAAGCTCCAACCTATATATCTTTTTATACTACTAGTACTGGAGGTGGAGTAGTGGTAGAGTAGTTTATATTTTCTCTGCGTACAGTACCAGTTAGTCGTGCTTCAAAACTGAACGACACACCATTAAAAAAATAAAGGTCGATAAGTAATGCGGCACCTCAGGCCAACGCGGCCAGATCGCATTTTGCACGAGAAATTACACACCATGTTTCGTTGACATGTGGTCCCGTTGCAACATATCAGTGAGATGACAGTGAGTCCTTTTGTACTAGTATTTCTGAATGAACGTGGAGGCCGGGGCGCCTCTTCGTGAACCATGGCAAACTGGCAACCGTCCACCGACTCTTCGCCTTTCCTTCTCGATTTGGAACTGCTGTCGCATGCTCTTCCTCTCCCTCCTCCATTTTCCTTCAGCCCTTCAGCCTTCCTTCTGCCATTGTTCGATCGTCTTCTTCATGGAGGGAACAGGCCGGAAACAGCCCCGTTATTCTTGCCCCAATCTGAAAGATGACGTGGTGGAGGAACTCATTGATCAGTGCGACATCATCATCTCGACTAGCATGGCAGGTTCGTTCAAGACCATTCCCGACTCAACTAATAACATCATTACAAGGAACCCAAGACTCAAGAAGCGGTTTGATCTCCCCTATCTTCTTCGCAGTGACCCTGATGACTGGCGCGGGGACGACAGAGGCCTCGCCTTGTGCAAGTTGATGCTGCTTGATAATGATACATATGATGTTAAGATGCCATCGCTTGAGGGTAAGGCTTGGGCAGGCGCAAATGGAGATTGGGTTGTTTACATGGGGTCCAACTGCGAGTGGGAACTTGTGAATGTGTACACTCGTGACCGGGTTCCACTTCCAAAAATCTCAGTAGACTGCCCAGAGGTTGAGCACACCGGTATTGTACGCACGTTCAAATATGATCATGGTGACTGTCTTCTACGGAAGATAGCAATTTGTCGAGTTCCCAACCGCTCTTGGAATTACAAGAACTATGAAGTTGTTGCTATCTTCGACAAGTTTGTTGCCGTCCTTTGTGGTTCGACTCGATGGATATTGCTCAAAAATCAGTTTCTATACACGGATGTGTACTATGATGCAATTCAATACAAGGGTCTTGTGTTTGCTTCCACCGCTCATGGCACTATTTTTGCATGGGATCCTCGTAGTTTTGGTACATTTGTCTTCCACCATAATTATAATTGTTTCATCCACATGCATGCGGGTTAGCATGTTTCCCTTTACTAATTAACCTTCTTCTTGTGTTTCCAAGGTCCTATGAACATTCCACCACCTATACTTGAAAAATTTTATAACCAAGGGGAGATGACGATGGTGATGATCACGAGCATGAGGACGAGCAGAACGTATATACTCAGTGGCGCCTGGCTACTAATTCCGATGGATCACCTCTGCTTGTCTGTATACAGCGCACTGAGTTTGTTACTACTGAGGGAGCACGTGTTGTCTCCCATGGTCGCACTCTCCGGACCTATTCCAACACCCGTTGCATGGTATTCGGGATGGATACTAGTGTGCTAGTGCCAACACCTTCTCCCTGGCACAGAATTGATAGTCTTGGAGAAAACTCGCTCTTCCTTGGACAAAACTATCCGATGATGGTGAAAGGCGATCCAACTACTGTTCACACAACGTTACTAGTACCATTTATGAGAAGCAACTGTGTCTATACCTCGGACATTTGGGTGGTTCCCTACCCTAGTACTGATATAGTAGGCCGCTTCAGCCTGGATGATCAGTCCTGTGTTGGTTTCGAGATCGGCAATAGATGGCCCGTCCCAGAGAATCACTTGTGGTTCAAAGCAAGTGTTTCCAACGCTGAGGATTGGTTGAGTTGAAGTTCATTTCATTGCTTGTTATTTGTTGTGTGATGAAAACTTTAGTATTTATAATGTATCCTGGTTGTCGATGTGGGTTGATGACCTGTTGTATGTAATAAAATGATATGCCTGTGATAAACTTACTAAATTTATGAATGGCTTTCGAGTCGCTTCTCTGAGTGAGTGGTGCGATGAGGCAAAAAAATATTTTCCGAATACATAATTGTACATGCATTGCAACAGGTAGCTTCACACGCTTCGCGCGTCGGGCGGGTGTTTTTACTGTAGCCATATGTTAATGTGTTTGTTGTACGTAACCAGCACCTCGAATCCTCGATACTAGTACTATATAAGTAGTAGGAGTAGTAGGGTGGCATGGGCTAGAACAAGCATACACGTACAGGACTACGGCACACGCCATCACCACGACATCCATATGACACCATATTTCTTGGAGTCCGTGCTAGAGCAATCTCTTCAACCTCGTCGTTTCTCTAACTTCAGCCATCACACGGCGGGCGAGGTGGGGGTTTGTCGATAGTTGTTTTCCTCAACTGCGGTCCCACTTGTAAGGCCAACTCCAACGCACGACCCCCAACGGACCTTTGTTTTGCACAAACTCCAATGATAATTTTGACTAGAAAAGCAAGACCAAAGAAAACAAGAACCACAAGAATACATTTTACTAGAAGATATCCAACTTCCATAACTGCTCCTGTAAGTTGGATTAGTGCCTTCTCGATGCATTCATTGTTGATCTGCGGAGGCTCGATCCTGCGTGCTTCTTTCTTCTTCGAGTGTAAAGAAGTAGACATTGCTTCCTCGCATCTAGTCTCATGTCTAGCCTCTATTCTAGTAGGAGTATCAACAAGTGCACTAGTCTCATATCTAGCCTCTATGCTAGCTAAAAGTGCTAGAACATCTACTAAATTGCGCTCTGTCAATATATCGATGTACTCTTCTTCCCAATACCAAAACTTGCATCCATTCTACTCCCTCCATTCCACAATACATGCCTTCTATTTGTCAAAATATAGATGTATCTAGACATGTTTTAGTATATAGGTACATCCATTTTGGACAAATGGAAGTCAGGTATTTTGGAACGAAGGGAGTACACAATAAATTTTTTAAGTTAGCACAACTAGTCTAATCCGAGAGCACAACCGAAGATTTGGTCGGGCTCTTCCTCCTTTTGCCGACATGTGGGACATCCAGCATCCAGGTCGTGTCATGCAAGAAAATAGAGTGGTAGTTGAAGCCCCGTGATGTGCATCTTGGGTTAAACTGTAAATAGAATCTTACTACTCTTGAGTAACTCCAAAAGCGGCCACCGAAGATCTTTATTGGATTTGTTTTTCATCACCAGCACGTCGAGGTGAAAGATTGCAGGTTCAGTGGATCCTCTTGCGTTTTCATTGACATGTGGGACCGCATGTGAGCAAACAGACGATGGGCTCCGCGTGTCCGCTGGCTGGCTGAGAAGAGAGATAGAGGAGGGCTGAGCACGGACTCCAGGAAATTTGTTCTACGTACCTCGATATAGGCTCGATATAGTGGGGTGGCATGCGCCATAACTAGCATTCACATCTAGCAGTACGACACATGCCACCCACACGAGTCCCATCCGACACCAATTTTCTTGGAGTCCGTGCTACATCCATCTCTTCCCCCTCCTGTTTTCTCAGCCATCATGCGGTGGGCGGGGTGGGGGTTTGCCGATAGTCGGTTTGCTCAACTGCGGTCCCACTTGTAAGTGAAAATGCAACACCGCACGCATTCCCCCTTGAGCGGCGTGCCGGACCAACCGTGTGGGGGTGCGACGCGAACACGGCAGGCTTTTCCTTTTGAACTCGTAACTGGTAAAATTTGGTTCTGCTCCATGGCGCGACCGATAGATAGAAAATAACGATTTTGCCTAGAGTAATGAGAAGTTTGGTTCTGGCGCCGTTCATGCATGGAGTACGTACGAAAATTATGAAGTTGATGCGAAAGGTAAGATAATTACTAGTAGTACCATATACTACTACATGGATTTGACAGAAAGATAAAAATACATACGGATCCATCAACGACATCCTCACACCCTAGTGCCCGGGTCACCAACCGACGTGCGAGGAGCAGCGGTGTTGGCGACGAGCTCAACGTGCTTCTGAACAATGCCATCCAAGGTTGTCCTGCGGTCCAAGAAGGCCAGCGTCCTATCGTCCTCCTCTTGCATGTAGTAGTCCTTGTGGACGATTTGTGCGTAGACATGGGTGATTATGTCGATGGTGTCTTGCTGCGCTAGGTGCTGCGCGGTGAGCGCGACCTCGAGGTGGACATTCTCCGGCGCGACGGCGGGCAGTCGCAGGGCCACCAGTGCGTCGAAGAGGTTGTCACCATAGTGGCCATTGAGGGTGGCGGGCATCGCAGCGCCTGGGCGCGTCGGCTGGAGGCGTACGTCAAAGTCATCCGCGAGCTTCTTGATGACGGTGAACTTGTCGAGGAAACCGACGAGGACCTCGTCGAACAAGGAGACGAAGTTGTCGTCCAAGCGGCCCCTCGCCCTGGCGGCCTCAAGCAATACCTGGAGACGTTCCTCGGTGTCGGGCCGCAGGCCGGCGTCATGGACCATCTGGCACAGCCGGCTGATGCTCACGCTCATCGCCTCCATGGGTCTAGCTTAGCTTCTAGTCAACTGATCTTGCGATTTGAGCGATCACTCTTGCCCTTGGTTAGCATGCATAGGTGCGTAGGATTTCGTACTACTCCTCGGCCCTCTACTGCACCTGCCTTTGGCTGTATGATAGGTGGGCTAGCCACCCCTTGGGCCCACGTGTCATTCACCCAAATGCAGTTGTAGTAAGTCAATGAAGCTGCGTCCCCCTCCGTGCCGGTGCAGTATAGTCATCTCACTGGACCTCTAGTTGGGGCCAAACGAGAGAAGTTTGATGTTTACTAGTTTATTGGTCCCCTTTGCATTTTGCGCCAAGTTTTGACCTTTGATTTAACTAATAAAATGTTTATGCATGTAAACAAAAATGTTGTGTAAGTCACCTTACGAAACCCAAATAATCCCAATGCTCTTAGTAATTTGGCATCATTTGGATCAAGGTGCACACAGTATCATACTTTCCATCCAATGCTCTTAGGATCTTCTTGATGATGAATCTGTCGGTCATCTCTTCACTCCCTAAGACGGCAATCTCATTTGTGATAAGAGCAAGCCTAGAGTACATTTCAACAACACCTTCACCATCCTTCATTTTGAACTTGTCAAGTTGACTTTGGAGCACATCCAACTTGGATTCCTTGACGGAGTTGGTACCTTCATGCATATCAATCAAAGTATCCCAAATTTCCTTTGCATTCTCAAGACGGCCGATTTTGTCGAATTCTTCGGGGCACAAGCCATTGAAGAGGATATCACAAGCTTGAGCGTTGTATTGCAGCATCTTCAATTCTTCCGCGCTAGCTTCACGGTTTGGCTCTCTCCCATCAAAGAATTCACCTTGCAAGCCAATACACACAATAGCCCGAACGGCGGGGTTATGTCCGAGAATATGCATTTTCATCTTATGCTTCCAACTAGCAAAATTAGTACCATCAAAGTAAGGATCTCTACGGTGATAATTTCCCTCGGTAGACGCCATACTCTCCTAGGTTGTGAAACCAAGGCTATGACCACCAAAAGCTATGGAAATCAAAGCAAATGGAGACCAAAGCTTTGATACCACATGTAGGACCTTGAAGTATGTCTAGAGGGGGGGGGTGATTAGACTACTTGACCAATTAAAAACTTAACCTTTTCCCAATTTTAGACTTTGGCAGATTTTAGCTATCTTTGTAAAGTCAAGCAATCTTCACACAATTCAAGCAAGCATGCAAAGAGTATATGAGCAGCGGAAATTAAAGCATGCAACTTGCAAGAATGTAAAGGGAAGGGTTTGGAGGATTCAAACACAATTGGAGACACGAATGTTTTTGTCGTGGTTCCGATAGGTGGTGCTATCGTACATCCACGTTGATGGAGACTTCAACCCACGAAGGGTAACGGTTGCGCGAGTCCACGGAGGGCTCCACCCACGAAGGGTCCACGAAGAAGCAACCTTGTCTATCCCACCATGGCCGTCGCCCACGAAGGACTTGCCTCACTAGCGGTAGATCTTTATGAAGTAGGCGATCTCCTTGCCCTTACAAACTCCTTGGTTCAACTCCACAATCTTGTCGGAGGCTCCCAAGTGACACCTAGCCAATCTAGGAGACACCACTCTCCAAGAAGTAACAAATGGTGCGTTGATGATGAACTCCTTGCTCTTGTGCTTCAAATGATAGTCTCCCCAACTCTCAACTCTCTCTCATAGGATTTGGATCTGGTGGAAAGAAGATTTGAGTGGAAAGCAACTTGGGGAAGGCTAGAGATCAAGATTCATATGGTAGGAATGGAATATCTTGGCCTCAAAACATGAGTAGGTAGTTCTCTCTCAGAAATGGTAAGTTGGAAGTGTAGGTTCATTCTGATGGCTCTCTCTCGAATGAAGAGGAGGTGGAGGGGTATATATAGCCTCCACACAAAATCTAACCGTTACACACAACTTTCCAAACTCGGTGGGACCGAATTGGTAAACTCGGTCGGACCGATTCAGCAAATCTAGTGACCGTTAGGATTTTCGGTGGGACTGACATGCAACTCGGTAGGACCGATATGGTTAGGGTTAGGGCATAATGTAATCTCGGTGAGACCGGTTACACAAACTCGGTGAGACCGATTTTGGTAATAAGCTAACCAGAGAGTTGGTCAGGTAAACTCGGTGGGACCGATTCGCTCATTTCGGTGAGACCGGAATGTTACGAAAGGGAAATTGGGAGTTTACATTGCAATCTCGGTGGGACCGATCGCTCACTTCGGTTAGACCGAAACGTTATGAAGGGAAACAAAGAGATTACAATCCCATCTCGATGAGACCGAGATCCCTATCGGTAAGACCGATTTGCCTAGGGTTTGTGGCAGTGGCTATGACATTTGAACTCGGTGGCGCCGGATAAAAAGAATCGGTATGGCCAAGTTTGACTTTGGGTTTAGGTCATATGTGGATGTGAGAAAGTAGTTGAGGGTTTTTGGAGCATATCACTAAGCACTCGAAGCAAGAGGCTCATTAAGCAACACCTCATCCCTCCTTGATAGTATTGGCTTTTCCTATAGACTCAATGTGATCTTGGATCACTAAAATGTAAAATGAAGAGTCTTGAGCTTTTGAGCTTGAGCCAATCCTTTGTCCTTGATATTTTGAGGGATCCACTTTCATCATCCATGCCATGGCATTCATTGAGCTTTCCTGAAATATTTGTCTTGAAATAGCATTAGCTCAATGAGCTATATGTTGTTATGAATTACCAAAACCACCTAGGGATAGTTGCACTTTCAATCTCCCCTTTTTTTGGTAATTGATGACAACATATAGATCAAAGCTTCGACAAATGATAATAAGATTGAAATCAAAGCAAATGGAGACCAAAGCTCTCATACCACTTGTAGGACCTTGAAGTATGTCTAGAGGGGGGGGGGTGATTAGACTACTTGACCAATTAAAAACTTAACCTTTTCCCAATTTTAGACTTTGGCAGATTTTAGCTATCTTTGGACAAGTCAAGCAATCTTCACACAATTCAAGCAAGCATGCAAAGAGTATATGAGCAGCGGAAATTAAAGCATGCAACTTGCAAGAATGTAAAGGGAAGGGTTTGGAGGATTCAAACGCAATTGGAGACACGGATGTTTTTGTCGTGGTTCCGATAGGTGGTGCTATCATACATCCACGTTGATGGAGACTTCAACCCACGAAGGGTAATGGTTGCGCGAGTCCACGGAGGGCTCCACCCACGAAGGGTCCACGAAGAAGCAACCTTGTCTATCCCACCATGGCCGTCGCCCATGAAGGACTTGCCTCACTAGCGGTAGATCTTCACGAAGTAGGCGATCTCCTTGCCCTTACAAACTCCTTGGTTCAACCCCACAATCTTGTCGGAGGCTCCCAAGTGACACCTAGCCAATCTAGGAGACACCACTCTCCAAGAAGTAACAAATGGTGCGTTCATGATGAACTCCTTGCTCTTGTGCTTCAAATGATAGTCTCCCCAACGCTCAACTCTCTCTCATAGGATTTGGATTTGGTGGAATGAAGATTTGAGTGGAAAGCAACTTGGGGAAGGCTAGAGATCAAGATTCATATGGTAGGAATGGAATATCTTGGCCTCAACACATGAGTAGGTAGTTCTCTCTCAGAAATGGTAAGTTGGAAGTGTAGGTTCATTCTGATGGCTCTCTCTCGAATGAAGAGGAGGTGGAGGGGTATATATAGCCTCCACACAAAATCTAACCGTTACACACAACTTGCCAAACTCGGTGGGACCGAATTGGTAAACTCGGTCGGACCAATTCAGCAAATCTAGTGACCGTTAGGATTTTCGGTGGGACCGACATGCAACTCGGTAGGACCGATATGGTTAGGGTTAGGGCATAACGTAATCTCGGTGAGACCGATTACACAAACTCGGTGAGACCGATTTTGGTAATAATCTAACCAGAGAGTTGGTCAGGTAAACTCGGTGGGACCGATTCGCTCATTTCAGTGAGACCGAAATGTTACGAAAGGGAAACGGGGAGTTTACATTGCAATCTCGGTGGGACCGATCACTCACTTCGGTTAGACCGAAACGTTACGAAGGGAAACAGAGAGATTACAATCCCATCTCGGTGAGACCGAGATCCCTATCGGTTAGACCGATTTGCCTAGGGTTTGTGGCAGTGGCTATGACATTTGAACTCGGTGGCGCCGGATAGAAAGAATCGGTATGGCCGAGTTTGACTTTGGGTTTAGGTCATATGTGGATGTGAGAAAGTAGTTGAGGGTTTTTGGAGCATATCACTAAGCACTTGAAGCAAGAGGCTCATTAAGCAACACCTCATCCCTCCTTGATAGTATTGGCTTTTCCTATAGACTCAATGTGATCTTGGATCACTAAAATGTAAAATGAAGAGTCTTGAGCTTTTGAGCTTGAGCCAATCCTTTGTCCTTGATATTTTGAGGGATCCACTTTCATCATCCATGCCATGCCATTCATTGAGCTTTCCTGAAATATTTGTCTTGAAATAGCATTAGCTCAATGAGCTATATGTTGTTATGAATTACCAAAACCACCTAGGGATAGTTGCACTTTCAGTCTCCCCCTTTTTTGGTAATTGATGACAACATGTAGATCAAAGCTTCGACAAATGATAATAAGATTGAAAAACATCGTCGCTTTGAGAAGTATGTGATAAGCAAGAGCTCCCCCTAAATTTGTGCATAGTTTAAGATTTGCTTTGGACTGCAAATGCACAAGGAATTAGGCTCATGGGTTACTCTTCCATGTCACATACATCTTGGTGGAGCGCTCAAAATAATAAAGATTAAATACATGCACTCATCACCAAGCAAAGTGAATGGTCATACAAGGATAAGTAAGATAATATCATCTAACAAGCATAAGTGTAGCTTATGATCAAATACATGATCATCAATGTCTCACAGATAATAGCATAGTATCTCAAGCAATCAAAAGCAAACAAAGTTTAACCACCAAAGCAAGAGAGAACAAAAAGGCAACACTCTCTCTCGAAGCCTATGATCTATTTATTTTTCTCCCCCTTTGGCACCAAGTTACCAAAAAGTTCACAGAAAATGCATAGTACTAGATCGACTCTCAGGCTTGATCTTCAGGTGGTGGTGTAGAGATGGCTCCTTGGACGATGGCTTCAGTTGATGTGAATGGAGCTAGAGGATAGTGTTCTTCATTCTCCTTCATGTAGGTCCAGTCGACCCACCTCATGTCACACACTATAGGCTTCTTGTCCAACAACATTGTCTCATAGAAATCCTGCTGTTCCTTTGTGTGGAACCTGTAATCAACAGCAGTCCTTCTCCTGATAGCATATGGATCTGACAACCTCCACAGTCTGAGTCCTGCATCCTTTCTTAACTTCATGTTCTCAGGCACAGGATGAGCATCATTGTGGTCTGGAATCTTTGGCTTTAGCTTCCTCAGGACTTGTCCTTCATCATCTGCCTCATCAGCAACTTCAGGCACTGGGGCCTTGTTCTTCTCAGCAGCTGGTATACTCCTGGTATTCCTCTTTGGTGCATTCTTGGGCTTGGGGGCAGCTTTGGGTGCTTCTTTGGGCTTTGATGTTGCAGCCCCTGACTTTATAGCATCACCCATCAGCTTTTGTGCCTTGGGTGCTGGTGCAGCAACCTCTTCTTCCTCCTCCTCAAAGTCTCTCCTCATAGAGGGATTGCCAAGAACCCTGGCAGTAGTGGTTCTGGCTCTCTTCTTCTTCTTATCTTGACCAACAGCTTCATCTTCTGACTCAATCGTAAACTTCATGGTTTCTCCAGTGGGAACTTTCTTGGGTTTGGAAGTGGTAATTCTTCTTGCAGGTGCCTCTTTGGGATCAGACTTTTCAGGTACTTGAGGTGATCCTTTGACCTTCAGCATAGGTGTCCTCTTGGCAGGGACCTTCCTATTGAGTCCAGGCTTTGTGTTCTTTGCTGAGCCATACTCCTTTTTGAGCACTACCTTCTTGGAAGTAGCCTCATCTTCAGCTGCCACATAGTCCTCATCCTCAGAGTATGAGGTTCTCTTCCTTCTAGCTCTTGTGGCTGCTTTAGGCAAATTGCTAGGAGTGCTTCTGCTGCCATCATCTGAAGAACTTGAGGGACTAGTGCCCTCACTCATGTGAATCTGCTCTTCTTCCCTGTTCTGACTATCACTTTGGTTTGACATGCTGAAAACACTGACTGCTGACCCTGTGAATAGTTATAGATGAGATAGAATGGATGAGTATCACAAAATGCAGAGATTTTTGCAAAAGAATGATTCAAAAAACTTAGTTTTAGTTTTCCACAGAAAGCATTTCGGATCAACCGATTTTCAAACTCGGTGATACCAAAGCAGTTTTGGAACCTAAACTAGTGAACTCGGTCAGACCGAGACACAGTTCGGTGGCACCGAGACTGCTAGGGTTTCACAAAGTTCTAAAATCGGTCACACCAATTAGCAATTCTCGGTCAGACCGAGAGTTACTAGTGCAATGGCGTTAGCCGAATCGGTGGGACCGAGTTTTTTAACTCGGTGGGTCCGAGATGGTTTCGGCGGAAACCTAACCCTAAATTTTCAAATCGCATCTATTCTAAGGATTGTTTTGACTGGATAAAAGTGTTTCAATCGTGGCAAGAATCATAATGAACACAATGTGCTGAGAATCAAACGAGGATAGCACTGTGATCGAGTTCATACCCTAGTTCGGCGATGAACTCGCTACGGTGGCAACGACGGAGAAGAAATCCGTTGACGGCGGCAGAGACCAGTGACAGGAGGCGGCTGGCAATGAAGTCGATGATCCAGAGACCTAGTAGGCAGAGCGAGCTATGCGCGAGCGAAGAGGTTTGGAGAAAGTTTTCCAAATTTTGCCCGTGTGTATATATAGCCCGACACTGTCGGTGTGACCGAGTGGAACGACTCGGTGGCACCGAGATGCATAACTGTTGACAGTTACAACAACTCGGTGTGACCGAAAAGTTCAAATCGGTTGCACCGAGATGGAAAACCTAGATCGACTTAGTGATCTCGGTAGGACTAAAATGGAGGAATCGGTCAGACCGAGAATCACAAAGAAGTTCTGGAAGTTTAAGTCTATGACGAATCAGGGACTCCGAGTGCTCCTCACACAGAGTGGTTCGAATCTGACTTGATCAAATTTTGTGATGTAGCATGAATAGAGTTTGAGACGAGAAAAGCATAGATAGCTAGAGAAGGTTCTTCGGCATTCTTGTCCATCCACTTGGCCAAAGAAAAAGAAGCCAATCAATCAAAGCAACAAGTGGATGTCCTCAAATGAGTAAAATATGCATCCAACATGCTCACACAATAAAATGGCAAATGAAATATGTGGCAAAGCATGCACAACCAATTCTAGCATCTATCAAACAATTGGTGATGACTAGGTCATGTATATATGAGTATTTTGACTTAGGAGTCAAATGAGAACATTTGATCATAGGTCATACTCATCGTTTAAGCTCAAGTGGGGTTACCACTTTTACATAATGCATTGATGTGTTCACATCATTAGAGTTGCTTTGACTCAATTCTTAGAGTTAAGCTCCCCCTAGATGTGAGATCCCCCCTTAGAGGGATGAACTAACCTTGGGTTTTGTCGATGATGACTTCATGTAGGTGTTGAATATGTGGATGCTCAATGTTGATGTAGATCATTTGGAGCAATCCTTTGGAGTGAGTTGCACTTTCAATACCTACATGGGTTAGTCCCACAAGGAACAAACAAGAATATCCATAGACATAGAGTGATGCACACACAATATGATGTCCATGAAATCATTTGGTTACCTTGTCCCTTGCCTTACCAACATGAGGGTTTGTGACTCCTTGAACTAATGCAAGATATGGAAGTTGATTGCACTTGTCCTTGCCATAATGATATGAGTGAAGAATGTTGGCGGAGTCACCCTCAAGAACTCTCTACTTCTTCTTCTTCGGGATCCACATCATCTTGATGGGAATCCTTGGAGTTGTAGTTGTACTTGATGAAGTAGAACTTGACGTAGTCTTGGGAACCCACTTGACCAAGGCCTTAGGTGCTTCTTCAAATGCATCCATCTCCTCTTGAAGCTTCTCCTTGCCTTTGTTCTTGTGGTCTTGTGGTGGAAGATCATCTTGTGCTTGTGTTCCCTTGAAGGAAGTAGGATCATACTTCTCTTGTTGAGGAACAAACTTCGTCTTGGGGTATTGATCTTCTTCCCACTCAACTCCATTGGCATTGAACTTTCGTTCAAAACCAACACCTTGATTCTTCCGGTGCCTTCCTTGCTTGCGTACAATTTCCTCGAATTGCTTACTCCCGACAAGGCTCTTGTATACACCTTTCTCTATAATTCCCTTCAATAAGCTATTTTCTTGATCAAGTGTAACTTGGCTAAGAGAATCATTAGTGGAATCAATAGAACTACTAGAAGCAACAATATTGGATTTGGCATTATTATTGTTACTACTAGAGGAAGGATCTTTCTTGTACTTGTTACTAGACTTGACTTGAGGCATGTAAGTAGATAAGAGTAAATGCTTGGCAATGTAAGAAGAACTTTTCTTACGGAGATCATCATTGATTGCCTTTAAGAACTCATGCTCTTGCTCAAGATTGAGCTTTTCAAAGCGTAACTTCTCATGAGCCCTTAAAAGTTCTCGATGATCTTTGAAGATAGTTTCATGAGCTAACTTAAGAGTGTTTAGTTCCTTAGTTAGAAGCTCAATCTTCTCCTTATCATTGTCATTCGTTTTATCTTGATTAGCATGATTAATTGACGTTTCATCATAGTATTCATCACTAGAGTTGTCAACAAGTAAATCATCATCACCTAGCAAGTCATCTTCATTACTATTGAAATCAACATACTCGGGGTGTGTTACCTTTGGACCTTTGGCCATGAAGCATATTCCAATTCCTTCATTTGGTGAATCAAATATGTCGTAGGAGTTGGTTGACACAAGTGCTAGACCGGAAACACCTTCATCTTCAGTATATTTGGAGTCGGAGTGATAGCTTCTCTCGGAGTGATTGTCGGAGTCGGAGCCGGATACCCATTCACCAACATGAGCTTGATGTCTTCGTTTTGTGTAGCTCCTTGATGACTTATCCTTCCTTTCCGAATCCTTGCTTCTCCGTGAGGGTCTTCGTTCATAACGATCATCTCTACTCCTCCTCTCTCTTGGTGGTGATTCTTCTCTTTTACTTCTTCTTTTTGGAGAATCTTCTCTTCTTTTGTAGGGTGCCATACACTCATTGGAATAGTGTCCGGGTCTCCCACAATTGTAACAATTGCGCCCTCGACTAGAAGATCTTTTGTCATTGTAGGACCTTGACTTAGAGCTTCTTTCTTTGCTTCTACTCTTGTAGAATTTGTTGAAGTTCTTCACCATTAAGCTCAATTCTTCATTGAAGGTTTGTTTCTCACTTGATGATGTGGGGGCTTCACATGAGGCTTTGTAATCACCACTTGACTTGTTGTGAAGTTCCTCCTTATCCTTGAGTGACATCTCATGAGCAACAATTCTTCCAATGACTTCCGTTGGCTTGAGATCTTTGTAATTTGGCATCATTTGGATCAATGTGCACACGGTATCATACTTTCCATCCAATGCTCTTAGGATCTTCTTGATGATGAATCTGTCGGTCATCTCTTCACTCCCGAAGCCGGCAATCTCATTTGTGATAAGAGCAAGCCTAGAGTACATTTCAGCGACACCTTCACCATCCTTCATTTTGAACTTGTCAAGTTGACTTTGGAGCACATCCAACTTGGATTCCTTGACGGAGTCGGTACCTTCATGCATATCAATCAAAGTATCCCAAATTTCCTTTGCATTCTCAAGACGGCTGATTTTGTTGAGTTCTTCGGGGCACAAGCCATTGAAGAGGATATCACAAGCTTGAGCGTTGTATTGCAGCATCTTCAATTCTTCCGCGCTAGCTTCACGGTTCGGCTCTCTCCCATCAAAGAATTCACCTTGCAAGCCAATACACACAATAGCCCAAACGGCGGGGTTATGTCCGAGAATATGCATTTTCATCTTATGCTTCCAACTAGCAAAATTAGTACCATCAAAGTAAGGACCTCTACGGTGATAATTTCCCTCGCTAGACGCCATACTCTCCTAGGTTGCGAAACCAAGGCTATGACCACCAAAAGCTATGGAAATCAAAGCAAATGGAGACCAAAGCTCTCATACCACTTGTAGGACCTTGAAGTATGTCTAGAGGGGGGGGGG
>NC_041391.1:331069617-331167377 GCF_002162155.2 Triticum dicoccoides | reverse complement strand
GAAGGACTTGCCTCACTAGCGGTAGATCTTCACGAAGTAGGCGATCTCCTTGCCCTTACAAACTCCTTGGTTCAACCCCACAATCTTGTCGGAGGCTCCCAAGTGACACCTAGCCAATCTAGGAGACACCACTCTCCAAGAAGTAACAAATGGTGCGTTCATGATGAACTCCTTGCTCTTGTGCTTCAAATGATAGTCTCCCCAACGCTCAACTCTCTCTCATAGGATTTGGATTTGGTGGAATGAAGATTTGAGTGGAAAGCAACTTGGGGAAGGCTAGAGATCAAGATTCATATGGTAGGAATGGAATATCTTGGCCTCAACACATGAGTAGGTAGTTCTCTCTCAGAAATGGTAAGTTGGAAGTGTAGGTTCATTCTGATGGCTCTCTCTCGAATGAAGAGGAGGTGGAGGGGTATATATAGCCTCCACACAAAATCTAACCGTTACACACAACTTGCCAAACTCGGTGGGACCGAATTGGTAAACTTGGTCGGACCAATTCAGCAAATCTAGTGACCGTTAGGATTTTCGGTGGGACCGACATGCAACTCGGTAGGACCGATATGGTTAGGGTTAGGGCATAACGTAATCTCGGTGAGACCGATTACACAAACTCGGTGAGACCGATTTTGGTAATAATCTAACCAGAGAGTTGGTCAGGTAAACTCGGTGGGACCGATTCGCTCATTTCGGTGAGACCGAAATGTTACGAAAGGGAAACGGGGAGTTTACATTGCAATCTCGGTGGGACCGACCGCTCACTTCGGTTAGACCGAAACGTTACGAAGGGAAACAGAGAGGTTACAATCCCATCTCGGTGAGACCGAGATCCCTATCGGTAAGACCGATTTGCCTAGGGTTTGTGGCAGTGGCTATGACATTTGAACTCGGTGGCGCCGGATAGAAAGAATCGGTATGGCCGAGTTTGACTTTGGGTTTAGGTCATATGTGGATGTGAGAAAGTAGTTGAGGGTTTTTGGAGCATATCACTAAGCACTTGAAGCAAGAGGCTCATTAAGCAACACCTCATCCCTCCTTGATAGTATTGGCTTTTCCTATAGACTCAGTGTGATCTTGGATCACTAAAATGTAAAATGAAGAGTCTTGAGCTTTTGAGCTTGAGCCAATCCTTTGTCCTTGATATTTTGAGGGATCCACTTTCATCATCCATGCCATGCCATTCATTGAGCTTTCCTGAAATATTTGTCTTGAAATAGCATTAGCTCGATGAGCTATATGTTGTTATGAATTACCAAAACCACCTAGGGATAGTTGCACTTTCAACTGTACTACCCGTTGGTCATATTATTACGTGATGCTCCTCATAGTGAAGTGACAAGACCCTGCGCCGGAGATGACACATGAGTATAGGCGCCGTGTTCGACATACCATAGTCAGCCTCACCATCTGCAGTCAGTATCATCATGGCTGTAGAGCTAGCCTGCTTACAACTAGCCCTGTTCGACGTAATTTCCCGTGCGTAGATGCCCGTGCATTGCACGGAACACCAAGATTGGGGGTGGACGGCGCCAGCAGCGGCTATCACGCTAGATTTTTCCATAGCCTTCTAGATGTGGTGGGGAGGAGATAAGGCTGATTGTGAGAGACAAGGAGTTGTTTGTAAATAGGGAACAAGTGCGGGCATCTTTTTGCAAAAATGGAGAAGTTTGGTTTGCATGCGTCGGATCTAGATCCGACGGCTATTGGTGAAAGATGGGAGGCACAACATTATCACCAACTCAGGACCTGTTTGATTCGCAGGATTTTGAAAACGCAGGAATAGGACATGACAACATTACAAGTTTCAAACTGATATTACAAATGTTAGGAGTAATGCTGCACCTACGAAGAGGGAATTACTAGGAAGTTTACATAAGAACTTTTGTTACTTTAGGTGGATGCAGCATTAGCGTACAAACTAAAATCCACCGCCCTGACAAGTCACTAATGGGCAAATAAGTTTTCGAGTCTCTGGCCACTTGATGTTTTAAAAACAAATTCAGCTTCTGCGAAAACTTTGTCATTTAGGCTGAGACGCTTGTGGTGATCAGCACACCATTCATTGTTGCGCCAGAGAATGCCAAACCTCATTACCTTGAGCACACTTGCCTCTAGAACAAAGAACCTGGCCAACTTAATCTCAAATGTGCTGCCTCGATAGTCGATCAAATCAATTTCTGTAAGATGGAGATCAAGGCATTCGATGAGATTGTTATAGTGCATCACATTTTCACTTTCGGGTCTTTTTTATCTGCAAAAGAAGAGAACACATTAGAGCAGCTGGCTATATAAGATTGCCATGTCATCAAGAGGTACCAATATCATTCGCTCATACGATAGGGTTGGCTGGCTAGTGATATTTTTCACTCTCTCTCTCTCTTTCTATTTCCTCTCATTTAACTAGGAGCACGTGAAGAGCTTGGGCATTTGTTGCCTTCCACTCTGTGGCCGATGCCATATTTCACAAAAGTATGCCACCTAATACGCATCAATGTCAAATCAAAAGATTTTGGCACTGCTCTCGCGATGTGAGAGAGTTGGCACCGCTGTGCATACAGACCCACATGTATAAACAAATCAATCAAACCAACTACACCAGCCTCTCACTCTCCCAAACAAGTGTTTTTTTATTGCCTCAGTCCTCTCTCTCTCCCACGCAGTGTTTTTTCATTGCGTGAGTTAATTTGGCACCGGAGCAAAGTAGGTGATCCAGATTGGGGCACCAGGTGAGCAATGGAGGGGCATCGATGCCAAATGCATCACAAGTGAATTTGGCATGTGTTTTGGCCTACATAGCCCACTTTTGTACTCCCTCTGTCCCAAAATTCTTGTCTTAAATTTGTTAAATACAGATATATCTAGTTATACTTTAGTGTTAGATACATCCGTATCTAAACAAATGTAGGACAAGAATTTTGGGATGGAGGGAATACTACCTCCTATTTAGTATAAAATTTTGACCATAGATTTACCTAAGAAAATTCCAATGCATGTCACTAAAAATTACACCATTTGAAATTATGTTCAAATACGAATCCAACGATATAATTCTTAGTGACATGCATTAACATTTTGTCAGTTAAATCTATGGTCAAATTTTGATACTACAAAATTGGAAGAGTAAACCAGAACGAAGGTAGTACTTGCTCTTAGGGTAACCATAGAGTTACTGGAGTAGTCTAAGTTACTTTCCACTATGACTAGCCTAGGCTACTATAGTAGTACAACATAAAAACGATGCAGGTGATCACATGAGAAAAAAAATACTAAAAATATTTCTTTCGGTGCAGTGCGTAGATGCGGTTTTGAACTCTACACTTGTCATCGTAATTTGGGAAAATTACGAAAAAATTGAGCTACATTGTGATTATCGTCTACTAATAGGAAAGAAGTTTCACCTTGATGAGTAGCTTCTCCATGCATGGAAATCATGTAAGGAATGCAACAACTTGATCCAGATTGGGGCCGATAGATTTTAGTGCCAAGATCTTCACTGTGCGCATGGACTGGGTCAAGCTTGTGGGAATCATTTTCTGGTAGACGGTCGTAAATACATCAAGAAGAAATTTAAAAATGTGAATTTCAAGAATACGGAGAAGAAGATGAGTGTTGTACCTGAACGATAACGGATCCAATAAAGAGTTCAGAGAATTTGGCAGACGAGTACACCAACGCTGTCAATTTTGGCGCGTCAATGACCCTGATTTTTGTTGGACCTTCTAGATCCGATAAAAGCAATCTCTCAAGGAAATGCGCATTCTCAATGGCCATAACGTGGAGCAGCTGGAGTGATCTCTTCCTAATTGATGTCTTTTTGCGGGGCCAACAAGACACATAAATCCACCGGAGATTCATTAAGGTGATGTGTAGGCTAATGAACCCGTGGATCTGCTCAAGACGAATGTACTCGAGTGCAGTACAGCTGCGGAGCAGGTGCTCCATAGCCTTCTTCGAGATGACAACGTCGAAGAGGTCGAGATGCTTGAGTTGAGGGAGAAGAAGGGCAGGCACGACATTAATCTGGGGAAGATAGCAGGAGCTGAAGCTGGCGCGACGCAGCGTTGGCGTGAGGCGGAGCGCGGACGACGGCAGAGAGCGACATCGTCCAACTTCAAAGCTGAGCTCCTCGAGCTGATCTAGGGCGGGGGATAAGAACCACTCGTCGAACTTGGGTTGGACCTTGCAGTTGGTACTGAACATGCGGATGTCAAGGCGTCTGGCTGGCCCAGGGTGAGATGAAAGGATCTTGGAGACTGCGGCCATGCGTTTGCAATCCCCGTCGCAGAGGCAGCTATCGACGGCGAGGTTGAGGGGGACGCGGCGCCAGAGGGGGCGCCACCACCGGGAGAGCAGGGCAGTCCACACGTCAGATTTGGTGGGGAGGAGGCCGATGATGACGAGTAGCATGTCGTGGGGGAGGCTGCTAATGAAGTCCAGGCTCGCCGGATGCGGTTTTGGCTCGAGCCACCTCCGCTTGTTGGCTGCCTCGCCGTCCATCTCAACCTGCGGCGACGCCGGTGTACATGTGTGCTGGGTGTGCGCGAGTGCGTCCTTCTGTGCATGCCACTGCACAGTTGTGAATTGTGCGCGAGTGCATCCTTCACGCGCAAGAATTGTGTCCTTAATGCGCCCTCAATTTACTAGCGTGCGGGGTGCTACCCCGGGTGGTTTCAACTTTGTTTACTTCAGCGCATGTCAGATGGGCCTCTAGTTTACTTATATTCACCCACTGCCACATGGGCCAGCACACGAAGATACAGAACACGAGCTGACAAGGCAGCATGTGGACTGGTTGACCGGTCAACTAAACAATATATAAAGCTATACGCGGACACAGTGAGCGTATAATCCGTCGGTATAGAGAGTTCGAGTGAGAGGGGAGGCCCATGAGAGATAGCAAAGAGAGAGAGAGAGAAAGAGAGAGAGAGAGAGAGAGAGAGAGAAAGAGTTACTCCCTTCGTTTGATAATGTAGTTCCAACATTTTTTTTAAGTCAAACTTTTGAAACTTTGACCAAGTTTATAAAGAAATTACTTATATCTACAATACCAAAGATAAATGATAGTATGAAGTAAGTACATGTTGTGATGAATCTAATGATCGTTCCAGATATAAATGTTTTTCTCCACATATATCTGGTCAAACTTTTCTAAGGTTTGACTTTTCAAAACATCCATATGCTTATGGACGTGACAGAGTCCCTAACTAGAGAGAGAGAGAGAGAGAGATAGAAAGAGTGAGTGAAAAAGTGTGTGCGCGTGTGTGAAAGAGACATGGACAACACACGACAAAAGTAGAGAAAAAGCATGTGCGTCTTATGCAAACATATCACACATGCATCTTTGACAATGGAGGCAAGGTGAGGAGATAGTGTGTGGTTGTTTGGAACCGAGAGAGCAAGACCCCTAGCACATGGCCAAGAGGGGTCTGACAAACAAGGGAGAGAGGTCGAGAGAGACGTACAGAGAAAATGCAGACATGGGGAGGAGAGAGTGGATGTTTGTCATAGAGAGATCCCCTGGAGATCGTGATGGGACTACATGGGTGGGAGATCGAGTGACAAGGTGTGTGCGCGATAGAAGATGCCCCGAGAGATATCGAGATAGGCGTATGGATGGAAGGAGACAATACATGTGTTCCTGATGGCTAGTAAGAGATAATCATACTTAGGAGGGGGGGGGAGTGCTTGCGCCTATGATGGAGTGAGGGATTATGGTACTTAGGGGGGTGCGTGTCACATGGAGAGAGAACAAGGGCGGAGAGTGTTGGATGGGTTATATGTATAGCGCGAGCGAGACATGTGTATGTGTGAACCAGGGAGATATAAGGTCAGTTTGGCTTGCGTCCTAAGCATCTTTTGCCTGGTCTGGGGTTGTGGCTGGATTTCATGCACGCTTGTTTGGTTGCTACCCTGTGAAAAAGAAAGCCTGCCCGGCCTAGATTCCCTTGCACTTTAATTAGCCCGGCTGGACTCCAGACACTGCAAGTAGCCTAGCCCAGGCAACCGATTTTGAACGCCTGGCCGTGCCTGGTTGTGCGGCCACGAGGCTAACAGCAACCTGGATGGATATTAGCATTGAATAATTGCTGCATGGATTGATTGATGGTACATTGCTTTGCCTGGCCCAGGCACGAACCAAACGCTTCAGCACCACACAAGCCTGGCCAGGCAAAAATATTTTACATCTCACGTCCACACCAGGCAGTACTGGCCATCAAGGCATGAGGGCCAGGTCACGAACCAAACTGACCAATAAAGTTTGAGAGAGATTGAGGAGCCCCGATAAGGCTGAGTGGTGCGTTAGATAGCTGAGAGGGGGAAAGAGATATTCCATCCGCTCGATAATGCAATGCATGTAAATTTTTTAGAAGTCAAACTTTGGAATCTTTGATCAGGTTTACGCAAATGTTATTTATATCTACAATACCAAAGATACATCATACAAAACTACATCTCATGGTGAATCTAATGGTATATGTTTGCCGTTCTAGATGTAATTTTTTTCTCCACGTACATGGTCAAACTTTGTGATGTTTGACTTTTCAATAAATCTATATGCTATGGACCGAGGAGAGTGCCTAAGTCGAGGCAGATCAAGTGCGTGTGAAGGAGAATGAGCAAGTGTGCAAAAAGAGTATGTGTGTGAAAGAGAAAGTGACAACAAACGATAAATTAGAGAGTGTGTGTGTTTTTTCGTTTCTTATGCGAACATATCACACATGCATCTCCGAGATAGAAAAGCAAGGCGAGGAGATACATGAAGATAGCTAGTGTGTGATTGTTTGCAACAGAGAGAGACACCCCTGTAGCACATGTCCAATAGAGGTCTGGCCAACAAGGAACAAAGGTCGAGAGGGACACATGGAGGACATGGACGCATGGGGAGGGAGAGAGGGTGTGTTTGTGATATAGAGATCGCCTCGAGATTGTGAGGGGACTTTATGGGTGGGAGATCAAGGGAGGTGCGTGCGCGATAGAAAGATGCCCCGAGAGAAATCGAGATAGACCATGCACATGTTTGTGATGGAGACTAAGATTAGCTAGTCATATACATATAGGGGGACTGCGTGTGCCTACAATTGAGTGAGAGACCATCATACTTGGCTAGCTAGGCATGAGATTGTGTGTGTGTGCGTGTGAGATGGAGAGAAAATGCGGGAGAGAGATAGAGTTTTAGATGGGCCTATCGAGTGCGAGTGAGATATGCATGTGTATGTGTGACCCAGGTGGATGGAGAGTTTGAGAGAGAGGGGGGGGAGAGCTCCGAGACGACAGAGTGGTGCGTGAGAGAGTTACAGGCAACGAGCAAAGGAATTTGTGTGCGTACGATGAGTGCACCCAAGATATCCAGCTTGGACTAGCTAGAGTATCATACATAGTGTGCGAGAGAGACCTATAGATGGTGTATATATGCATGCGAACTAGAAAGACCCCCCCCCCCCAACACACACACTCACAAAGAGAGAGAGATGGAGAGAAAGGGAGAGGGACCAACAAGGTTTTTGTGTCGGATGCGTGCGACAGAATTGAAGATTGTCAGAGAGAGAGAGAGAGAAAACAGGAGTCTGAGAGAGGGGGAGGTCGCGTTTTATGCATCAAAGACTGATATAAACCATGTTTCGATATAAACTTGCATTCAAATATTTAAATTGGACAACATGTTGTCTGCAATACACACATGAACGGATGTATGCGTATATCAAACAAGTTCATTAATTTGACTTTCAACATGTTCATGGAGTACTATAATACTGCACAACATGCTACTCGATTGAGGTGTTCAATTTTGGATTTAGTTCACTATTTTGACCTAGTGAACGAGCTATTTCATTGAATCGAGATATTTCATTTTGGGTTTGATTCGCGTTTTGCGTGGGTCAACTATTTGTCATATAGTAAATCGCTAGCAACGAGCATGTAAAAACACATTACTCCCGAGCATCATCTCTCCATCTAAAAAAGAAGTGGCAAGCTAATATTTCAAAATTTGATTCGAATCGACTTTGTAAGGTAGACGTGGATGCTCGTTCTCCCAAAATTTGAACGAACCATTAAACATCCTCTGCTCGGTGGAATTCGCCCGAGCAAATAAATGGGAGACGCGAAATTACCGTCCTCTGTGGCACACACATCAATTGGCCCGTTGTACATCGACGGTAGGTTCGTAACTTCATCCAAGCGCGCCTTCTCCTCAGTCGAAATGACATGTGCCGAATAATTCATAAACCATGGTCAGCAAAACACGCTCTCCTCGCCCGAAATAGCTCGCGCCCACTATTTCAAAACACGCTCTCCTCGCCCGAAATTGCTCGCGCCCACTATAGTTCAAAACACGCCCTCCTCGCGCGAAATCGCTCCCGCGCACTATTTGGGGAGAAGCAAAGTTACTCTACTATCCTCGACCCTCAGTACACAGACCCAAGCCGAGAAGCCTAAAGGCAGGGGTAGAACTATAACTCCCCCTCACATTTCACACAAATGCGTCCGTAAGACATGGTTCCACTCCCCTCCCAATTCCCCCCTCCCCCGTCCCCCATTCATACCTCGTGGGTGCCAAATCACCTTCTCCCCGGGAAGCTCCCTTCTCCCGAGCCGCGAAACCTCAGCCCCTCCTCCATGGCGCCCCCACCGCACCAATTTCACAACCGCCCTTCTCCCTAATGCCGAAGACGCTATCCATTTGCCATCGTGCACTGGGCCGTGTGCCTCTTACTCCGTGCCGCTGGAGCTGCCTCAACGATGGCTGCGTGAACCGTACCGGAGCTGATTAACCCCCGCCATTGTTCACGGCGCCCGAGCGGCTCCAACTTCGGATCCGTCCAAAGTCCCGGCTGCTTCCTCGTAGCGGTCGACCGTCGCGACATCGTTGTTTCCCTGCCGCCGGTCGCCACCGCAACCGCGCCGGCCTCACGGACTCGGCAGCTAGACCTGCCTACTTCACCATCCCGCCAGATAGATCGCACCCTCATCTCAAATCACTTTATTTAGGCGTCAGTTGTCTGAATTTTTATTCGGGGCTAATCGATTCCCAATGGGAAGCAGCACCCCTCGAGGCGGCGGAGCTCCTAGGCTGCCGGTTGGCTGGTGTCTAACGTAAGTGAAAGGATCGATATAGTTGACTAGAGGGAGGGGGGTGAATAGGCAACTAACACTTTTTAGCTTTTCTTTACCAAATTAAACTTTGCATCAAAGTAGGTTGTCTAGATATGCAACTAGGTGAACAAACTATATGATGCAACGATAACAAGCACACAAGAAAGCAAGGGATATAACACAAGTAAGCCTGCAAAAGTAAAGGCACGAGATAACCAAGAGTGGAGCCGGTGAAGACGAGGATGTGTTACCGAAGTTCCTTCCTTTTGAGGGGAAGTACGTCTCCCTTAGAGCGGTGTGGAGGCACAATGCTCCCCTAGAAGCCACTAGGGCCACCTTATTCTCCTCACGCCCTCACACAATGCGAGATGCCGTGATTCCCCTATTGGTGCCCTTGAAGGCGACGACCGAACCTTTACAAACAAGGTTGGGGCAATCTCCACAACTTAATTGGAGGCTCCCAACGACACCATGAAGCTTCACCACAATGGACTATGGCTTCGAGGTGACCTCAACCATTTAGGGTGCTCAAACACCCAAGAGTAACAAGATCCGCTAGGGATTAGTGGGGGGAATCAAATTTCTCTTGGTGGAAGTGTAGATCGGGGCCTTCTCAACCAATCCCGAGCAAATCAATAAGTTCGGTTGGCTAGGGAGAGAGATCGGGCAAAAATGGAGCTTTAAGCAACAATGGAGCTTGGGGATGGAAGAGGTGGTCAACTAGAGGAAGAAGACACCCCTTATATAGTGGAGAGACAAATCCAACCGTTATCCACTTACTCAGCCCGCGACCTGCGGTACTACCGCTCCAGACAAGCGGTACTACCGCAGGGGCTCACGGTACTACCGTGGTGGACCGCGGTACTACCGCTGCAGTGGTAGGGGCTAGTCCAGGCCAGAGCCGCCAAGGCTGAGAGCGGTACTGTCGCTGACGCGGTACTACCGCTCCCCCTTGCAGTACTACCGCAAGGCCAGGATGGACTAGGCTGGGAAGGGCACGGATGAATAAAAATACATCCATGTCTACTTCCGCTGAAAATCAAACAGTGCAAAAAATCCAACATGGTACTACCGCGCCTGGCCTGCGGTACTACCGTGCAGGGAGCGGTTGTAAAAAATTACATCCGCCCTAGTTCCGCTCATGCTACTGAGCCGAACCAGGACTCACGGTACTACCGCGTGCCTGGGGCGGTACTACCGTGTAGGCGCGGATGTAAAAAATTACATCCGCCCCTACAGCCGCATGAGAGGCTGAGCCTGGCCTGAGGCCATGGTACTACAGCTCCATAGGAGCGGTGCTACCGTGTACTCCTACGGTACTACCGCAAGGGCTTGCGGTACCACCGTAGGGGCCTGCTGTACTACCGCTCCTAGGAGCAGCACTACCGCTTGCCTCAGAATAGCAGCACTAGGAATCCTTCTGTTTGCACAATAATGAAGATAACGGAGGATGCTCCAAAGCGCAAAGGGAATGGCGGGGCAAAGGGAGAAAACATGTACGTGATGATTCCACCCAAACCTTTCCACCGCAGACCCCCTCTTAATAGTACAGCTATCCTACGACTCAAATCCACCTAAAGAGACGTAGAACACCACCATCTTCAATAGTCTTCGAGGGGTACCAAACCGTCTTGTGCCTAATGGCGAAGCAACTGAAATACTCAAGACACACGATTAGTCCGCAAAAGCATTATCGTCAATCACCAAAACACCTTAGGGATAAACGTGCCCTTACAATCCCCCCCTTTTTGGTGGATTGATGACAATACGGGATTTGCACAAAGGGAAAGAATATAGCACAAGCAAACCCCACATCTCTAGAATATAGACGAGCTCCCCCTAGATTCGTGCTAGAGAGTAAAGTGCTTTTGACTGCACGACACGAATACTAGGATCACCACTCCCCCTATATTTTAGAGACAAAGCATATCTTGCAATAATAAGGCTAACACTAAACAAGATAGAAAATATGAGCATAACATAAATATCACGATATAGCATAAGCTCAATAAGGTAATAAGGTATGATAGAGTGCATATGTCTTACACCACAAGATAGACCAAGTCTCACGAGCAAACTAAACCAAAGCAAGCAAGGTTCAACGGAACAAACACGAGCAAAGCAAACACAAGACACAAGACTCTTGCAAATCTCTACACTCTCTCCCCCTTTGGCATCGAGACGCCAAAAAGGCAGAGAGGACACCTACACACAAGAGGTGGCTCAAGCGGAGTAGTCAGACGCACGGTCCTCGTCAGACTCGGCAGCAGGAATGGTCTCCTCGACGTCCTCCTCAGAATCAGTCCACTTGAAGCCTTGTTTCGCCATCCACTCAGCCTCTGGAGTGATGCAATCCTCAGAACTGCCAGAAACATCCTCTCCAAACATCCTCATGATCTTCTTGTCATGGCAACGACTCTCCTTGGAGGCAACATGAGACCTATACTGTCCCTTGGCCTGCATGCAAAACAGGGTCTTCATCTTGTTCTTCAGCCTCTTAGCCCAAGATGGCTCAGAGGTGGGAGGGGTGTAACCCTCAGAGCCGACCTCATCTACTGGCTCCTCCTCATCCTCATCTGCATCCACATCCATGGCAGCCGCAGCCTCAACACGAGAAGTGGTGTTAGCCCACTGAGTCTTGACACGGAGCCGGATGGAATCATGTCGAATCCAACCAGGGGCCTCAAAGTCATCCTGAGGGTAGAGCTTCTCCCAAGTTGCAGAGATCAACTGAAACAAATACGGTCCATAGATGGGGACCTTGCGGTTGAAGATGGCAAACCGAAGCTCACACCACATGATGTGTGAGACATCAAGTGGTAGCGTCTGAGAGTTGCCCGCTTCTTCACATAGGAGCAACATGTCCACAAGACAAGCGTGTACCTTGTCCTTATCCCCAATGCGTTGGAAGAGAGAGTTGCAGAAGATCCGGTACATGATGTCAAGGAAAGAGTTGAGCACCCACGAAGACTTGCCATTGGAGAGCTTCTTCTCAACAAGGAAGGGCTGAAGCTTGTTCTTGTTGGTTGACTCGGTATTGGCATGAGGACGAACACCTTGGGGTGTGGCGAGCCCCTCAACCAAAACTCCAAGCAAAGTCATGAACTCCTTCCAGATAGCCGTCAGCCGCCGACCATTGGTCATCCAAGTCATCGTCCAGCCCTCATTAGGATGAAAGTACACCGAGGCGAAGAACTGAGCCACAATCTCCGGATCATAGTCTTTGTGAAAAGAGATGATATGCTCAATACCAAACTGCTCCAATAGATCCAGAGCCTCACCAAAGTATGCCCGGTGCTTCTCTTCCCTTATATGATGCATGTCGATCCAATGCGCATCCACATAGATATTCCGCTTGGCCTTGATCACATCCAAATAAATGAGATTCTGCTGCTTGGTCTAGAACAACTCATTCCCTCGAAGGTTGGCACGAGGATTTGTTGGGGAACATAGTAATTTCAAAAAATTTCCTACGCACACGCAAGATCATGGTGATGGCATAGCAACGAGAGGGGAGAGTGTTCTCCACGTACCCTCGTAGACCGTAAGCGGGACGCGTTATGACAACGCGGTTGATGTAGTCGTACATCTTCACGATCCGACCGATCCAAGTACCGAACGTACGGCACCTCCGAGTTCAGCACACGTTCAGCTCGATGATGATCCCCGGACTCCGATCCAGCAAAGTGTCGGGGATGAGTTCCATCAGCACGACGGCGTGGTGACGATGTTGATGTTCTACCGGCGCAGGGCTTCGCCTAAACTCCGCGACGATATGACCGAGGTGGAATATGGTGGAGGGGGGCACCGCACACGGCTAAGGAACGATCTTGAAGATCAACTTGTGTGTTATGGGGTACCCCCCTGCCCCCGTATATAAAGGAGCAAGGGGGAGGGGCGGCCGGCCTAGGAGGAGGCGCACCAAGGGGAGTCCTACTCCCACCGGAAGTAGGACTCCCTCCTTCCTTGTTGGAGTAGGAGAAGGGGAAAGAGGGGGAGAGGAAGAAGGAAAAGGGGGCTGCGCCCCTTGTCCAATTCGGATCAGAGGGGGGGTGCAGGCCTCCTTCCTTTTGGCCTCTCTCCTCTATTCACGTATGGCCCAATAAGGCCCATATACTCCCCGGTGAATTCCCGTAACTCTCCGGTACTCCGAAAAATACCCGAATCACTCGGAACCTTTCCGAACTCCGAATATAGTCGTCCAATATATCGATCTTTACGTCTCGACCATTTCGAGACTCCTCGTCATGTCCCTGATCTCATCCGGGACTCCGAACTCCTTCGGTACATCAAAACTCATAAACTCATAATATAACTGTCATCGAAACCTTAAGCGTGCGGACCCTACGGGTTCGAGAACTATGTAGACATGATCTAGAACTATTCTCGGTCAATAACCAATAGCGGAACCTAGATGCTCATATTGGCTCCTACATATTCTACGAAGATCTTTATCGGTCAAACTGCATAACAACATACGTTGTTCCCTTTGTCATCGGTATGTTACTTGCCCGAGATTCGATCATCGGTATCCAATACCTAGTTCAATCTCGTTACCGGCAAGTCTCTTTACTCGTTATGTAATGCATCATCCGACAACTAACTCATTAGTCACATTGCTTGCAAGGCTTATAGTGATGTGCATTACCGAGAGCGCCCAGAGATACCTCTCCGACAATCGGAGTGACAAATCCTAATCTTGAAATACGCCAACCCAACATGTACCTTTGGAGACACCTGTAGAGCTCCTTTATAATCACCCAGTTACGTTGTGACGTTTGGTAGCACACAAAGTGTTCCTCCGGCAAACGGGAGTTGCATAATCTCATAGTCATAGGAACATGTATAAGTCATGAAGAAAGCAATAGCAACATACTAAACGATCAAGTGCTAAGCTAACGGAATGGGTTAAGTCAATCACATCATTCTCCTAATTATGTGATCCCGTTAATCAAATGACAACTCATGCCTATGGCTAGGAAACTTAACCATCTTTGATTCAACGAGCTAGTCAAGTAGAGGCATACTAGTGACACTATGTTTGTCTATGTATTCGCACATGTATTATGTTTCCGGTTAATACAATTCTAGCATGAATAATAAACATTTATCATGAAATAAGGAAATAAATAATAACTTTATTATTGCCTCTAGGGCATATTTCCTTCAGTCTCCCACTTGCACTAGAGTCAATAATCTAGTTCACATCACCATGTGATTTAACACCAATATTCATATCTGTATATGATTAACACCCATAGTTCACATCGTCATGTGACCAACACCCAAAGGGTTTACTAGAGTCAATAATCTAGTTCACATCGCTTATGTAATTAACACCAAAAGAGTACTAAGGTGTGATCATGTTTTGCTCGTGAGAGAAGCTTAGTCAACGGGTCTATCACATTCAGAGTCGTATGTATTTTGCAAATATTCTATGTCTACAATGCTTTGTACGGAGCTACTCTAGGTAATTGCTCCCACTTTCAATATGTATCCAGATTGAGACTTAGAGTCATCTGGATCGGTGTAAAAGCTTGCACCGATGTAACTCTTTACGACGGGCTCTTTTATCACCTCCATAATCGAGAAATATTTCCTTAGTCCTCACTAAGGATATTCTTGACCAATGTCCAGTGATCTACTCCTAGATCACTATTGTACTCCCTTGCCAAATTCAGAGCAAGGTATACAATAGGTCTGGTACATATCATAGCATACTTTATAGAACCTATGACTGAGGCATAGGGAATGACTTTCATTCTCTTTTCTATTTTCTGCCGTGGTCGAGATTTGAGTCTTACTCAATTTCACACCTTTGCAACACAGGCAAGAACTCTTTCTTTGACTGTTCCATTTTGAACTACTTCAAAATCTTGTCAAGGTATGTACTCATTGAAAATCTTATCAAGCGTCTTGATCTATCTCAATAGATCTTGATGCTCAATATGTAAGTAGCTTTACTGAGGTCTTTCTTTTAAAGAACTCCTTTCAAACACTCCTTTATGCTTTGCAGAATAATTCTACATTATTTCCGATCAACAATATGTCATTTACATATACTTATCAGAAATGCTGTAGTGCTCCCACTCACTTTCTTGTAAATACAGGCTTCACCGTAAGTCTGTACAAAACTATATGCTTTGATCAACTTATCAAAGCGTATATTCCAACTCTGAGATGCTTGCACCAGTCCATAGATGGATCGCTGGAGCTTGCACATTTTGTTAGCACCTTTAGGATTGACAAAACCTTCTGGTTGCATATACAACTCTTCTTTAAGAAAACCATTAAGGACTGCAGTTTTGACATCCATTTGCCAGATTTCATAAAATGTGGCAATTGCTAACATGATTCAGACAGACTTAAGCATCGATACGAGTGAGAAAATCTCATTGTATTCAACATCTTGAACTTGTCGAAAAACCTTTTTGCGACAAGTCGAGCTTTGTAGATAGTAACACTACTATCAACGTCCGTCTTCCTCTTGAAGATCCATTTGTTTATTATGGTTTGCTGATCCTCGGGCAAGTCCACCAAAGTCCACACTTTGTTCTCATACATGGATCCTATCTCAGATTTCATGGCCTCCAGCCATTTTGCGGAATCTGGGCTCATCATCGCTTCCTCATAGTTCGTAGGTTTATCATGGTCTAGTAACATGACTTTTAGAACATGATTACCGTACCACTCTGGTGTGGACCGTACTCTGGAAGACCTACGAGGTTCTGTAGTAACTTGATCTGAAGTTTCATGATCATCATCATTAGCTTCCTCACTAATTGGTGTAGGAATCACTGGAACTGATTTCAGTGATGAACTATTTTCCAATTCGGGAGAAGGTACAGTTACCTCACCAAGTTCTACTTTCTTCCCACTCACTTCTTTCGAGAGAAACTCCTTCTCTAGAAAGGATCCATTTTTAGCGATGAATATCTTGCCTTCAGATCTGTGATAGAAGGTGTACCCAACAGTTTCCTTTGGGTATTCTATGAAGATGCACTTCTCCGATTTGGGTTTGAGCTTATCAGGATGAAACTTTTTCACACAAGCATCGCAGCCCCAACTTTAAGAAACGACAGCTTAGGTTTACTGCTAAACCATAGTTCATACGGTGTCTTCTCAACGGATTTAGATGGTGCCCTATTAAATGTGAATGTAGCTGTCTCTAATGCATAACCCCAAAATGATAGTGGTAAACCGATAAGAGACATCATAGACCGCACCATATCTAGTAAAGTACGATTACGACGTTCGGACACACCATTCCGTTGTGGTGTTCCAGGTGGTGTGAGTTGCGAAACTATTTCACATTGTTTCAAATGAAGACCAAACTCGTAACTCAAACATTCGTCTCCACGATCAGATCGCAGAAACTTTATTTTTCTTGTTACGATGATTTTCCACTTCACTCTGAAATTCTTTGAACTTTTCAAATGTTTCAGACTTATGTTTCATCAAGTAGATATACCCATATCTTCTCAAATCATCTATGAAGGTCAGAAAATAACGATACACGCCGCGAGCCTTAACACTCATCGGATCGCATACATCAGTATGTATTATTTCCAATAAGTCAGTAGCTCGTTCCATTGTTCCGGAGAACGGAGTTTTAGTCATCTTGCCCAAAAGGCACGGCTCGCAAGCATCAAATGATTCATAACCAAGTGATTCCGAAAATCCATCTTTATGGAGTTTCTTCATGCGCTTTACACCGATATGACCCAAACGGCAGTGCCACAAACAAGTTGCACTATCATTATTAACTTTGCATCTTTTGGAATATTATGAATATGTGTATCGCTACGATCGAGATCCAATAAACTATTTTCATTGGGTGTATGACCATCGAAGGTTTTATTCATCTAAACAGAACAACAATTATTCTCTAACTTTAAATGAATAACCATTTTGCAATAAACATGATCAAATCATATTCATGCTCAACGCAAATGCCAAATAACATTTATTTAGGTTCAACACTTATCTCGAAAGTATAGGGAGTGTGCGATGATGATCTTATCAATCTTGGAACCACTTCCAACACACATCATCACTTCACTCTCAACTAGTTTCTGTTTATTCTGTAACTCCTGTTTCGAGTTACTAATCTTTAGCAACCGAACAAGTATAAAATACTCAGGGGCTACTATAAACACTAGTAAGGTACACATCAATAACATGTATATCAAATATACCCTTGTTTACTTTGCCATCCTTCTTATCCACCAAATATTCAGGGTATTTCCGTTTCCAGTGACCATTTCCTTTGCAGTGTAAGCACTCAGTTTCAGGTTTTGGTTCAACTTTGGGCTTCTTCGTGGGAGTGACAACTTGCTTGTCATTCTACTTGAAGTTCCCTTTCTTTCTCTTTGCCCTTTTCTTGAAACTAGTGGTCTTGTCAATCATCAACACTTGATGCTCTTTCTTGATTTCTACCTTCGTCGATTTCAACATCATGAAGAGCTCGGGAATCATTTTCGTCATCCCTTGCATACTATAGTTCATCACGAAGTTCTAGTAACTTTAGTGATGGTGGCTAGAGAATTCTGTCAATCACTATCTTATCTGGAAGATTAACTCCCACTTGATTCAAGCGATTGAAGTACCCAGACAATCTGAGCACATGCTCACTAGTTGAGCGATTCTCCTCCATCTTTTAGCTATAGAACTTGTTGGAGACTTCATATCTCTCAACTCGGGTATTTGCTTGAAATATTAACTTCAATTCCTGGAACATCTCATATGGTCCATGACGTTCAAAACATCTTTGAAGTCCCGATTCTAAGCCGTTAAGCATGGTGCACTAAACTATCAAGTAGTCATCATATTGAGCTAGCCAAACGTTCATAACGTCTGCATCTGCTCCTGTAATAGGTTTGTCACCTAGCGGTGCATCAAGGACATAATTCTTCTGTGCAGCAATGAGGATAAACCTCAGATCACGGATCCAATCCGCATCATTGCTACTAACATCTTTCAACACAATTTTCTCTAGGAACATATCAAAATAAACATATGAAAGCAACAACGCGAGCTATTGATCTATAACATAATTTGCAAAATACTACCAGGACTAAGTTCATGATAAATTTAAGTTCAATTAATCATATTACTTAAGAACTCCCACTTAGATAGACATCCCTCTAATCCTCTAAGTGATTACGTGATCCATATCAACTACACCATGTCCGATCGTCACGTGAGATGGAGTAGTTTCAACGGTGAACATCAATATGTTGATCATATCTACTATATGATTCACGCTCGACCTTTCGGTCTCCGTGTTCCAAGGCCATATCTGTTATATGCTAGGCTCGTCAAGTTTAACCTGAGTATTCCGCGTGTGCAACTGTTTTGCACCCGTTGTATTTGAACGTAGAGCCTATCACACCCGATCATCACGTGGTGTCTCAGCACGAAGAACTTTCGCAACGGTGCATACTCAGGGAGAACACTTCTTGATAATTTAGTGAGAGATCATCTTAAAATGCTACCGTCAATCAAAGCAAGATAAGATGCATAAAGGATAAACATCACATGCAATCAATATAAGTGATATGATATGTCCATCATCATCTTGTGCTTGTGATCTCCATCTTCGAAGCACCGTCGTGATCACCATCGTCACCGGCGCGACACCTTGATCTTCATCGTAGCATCGTTGTCGTTTACGCCATCTATTGCTTCTACGACTATCGCTACAGCTTAGTGATAAAGTAAAGCAATTATAGGGCGTTTGCATTTCATACAATAAAGCGACAACCATATGGCTCCTGCCAATTGCCGATAACTTCGGTTACAAAACATGATCATCTCATACAATAAAATATAGCATCACGTCTTGACCATATCACATCACAACATGCCCTGCAAAAACAAGTTAGACGTCCTCTACTTTGTTGTTGCAAATTTTACGTGGCTGCTATGGGCTTAGCAAGAACCGTTCTTACCTACGCATCAAAACCACAATGATAGTTCGTCAAGTTAGTGCTGTTTTAACCTTCGCAAGGACCGGGCGTAGCCACACTCGATTCAGCTAAAGTGAGAGAGACAGACACCCGCCAGCCACCTTTAAGCACGAGTGCTCGTAACGGTGAAACCAGTCTTGCGTAAGCGTACGCGTAATGTCGGTCCGGGCCGCTTCATCTCACAATACCGCCGAACCAAAGTATGACATGCTGGTAAGCAGTATGACTTGTATCGCCCGCAACTCACTTGTGTTCTACTCGTGCATATGACATCTACGCATAAAACCAGGCTCAGATGCCATTGTTGGGGAACGTAGTAATTTCAAAAAAATTCCTACGCACACGCAAGATCATGGTGATGGCATAGCAACGAGAGGGGAGAGTGTTGTCCACATACCCTCGTAGACCGTAAGCGGAAGCGTTATGACAACGCGGTTGATGTAGTTGTACGTCTTCACGATCCGACCGATCCAAGTACCGAACGTACGACACCTCCGAGTTCAGCACACGTTCAGCTCGATGACGATCTCCGGACTCCGATCCAGCAAAGTGTCAGGGATGAGTTCCGTTAGCACGACAGCATGGTGACGATGATGATGTTCTACCGGCGTAGGGCTTCGCCTAAACTCCGCGACGATATGACCGAGGTGGAATATGGTGGAGGGGGTCACCGCACACGGCTAAGGAATGATCTTGAAGATCAACTTGTGTGTTATGGGGTGCCCCCTGCCCCCGTATATAAAGGAGCAAGGGGGAGGGGGCGGCCGGCCTAGGAGGAGGCGCACCAAGGGGAGTAGGACTCCCTCCTTCCTTGTTGGAGTAGGAGAAGGGGAAAGAGGGGGAGAGGAAGAAGGAAAAGGGGTCTGCGCCCCTTGTCCAATTTGGACCAGAGGGGGGGCGCAGGCCTCCTTCCTTTTGGCCTCTCTCCTCTATTCACGTATGGCCCAATAAGG
Source organism: Triticum dicoccoides (assembly GCF_002162155.2). Lineage (NCBI taxonomy): Eukaryota > Viridiplantae > Streptophyta > Magnoliopsida > Poales > Poaceae > Triticum > Triticum dicoccoides. The sequence continues at coordinate 331,147,357 of NC_041391.1, read as the reverse complement.
CCCATATACTCCCGGGCGAATTCCCGTAACTCTCCGGTACTCCGAAAAATACCCGAATCACTCGGAACCTTTCCGAACTCCGAATATAGTCGTCCAATATATCGATCTTTACGTCTCAACCATTTCGAGACTCCTCGTCATGTCCCTGATCTCATCCGGGACTCCGAACTCCTTCGGTACATCAAAACTCATAAACTCATAATATAACTGTCATCGAAACCTTAAGCGTGCGGACCCTACGGGTTCGAGAACTATGTAGAAATGACCTAGAACTATTCTCGGTCAATAACCAATAGCGGAACCTGGATGCTCATATTGGCTCCTACATATTCTACAAAGATCTTTATCGGTTAAACCGCATAACAACATACGTTGTTCCCTTTGTCATCGGTATGTTACTTGCCCGAGATTCGATCGTCGGTATCCAATACCTAGTTCAATCTCGTTACCGGCAAGTCTCTTTACTCGTTACGTAATGCATCATCCCGCAACTAACTCATTAGTCACATTGCTTGCAAGGCTTATAGTGATGTGCATTACCGAGAGGGCCCAGAGATACCTCTCCGACAATCGGAGTGACAAAGCCTAATCTTGAAATACGCCAACCCAACATGTACCTTCGGAGACACCTGTAGAGCTCCTTTATAATCACCCAGTTACGTTGTGACGTTTGGTAGCACACAAAGTGTTCCTCCGGTAAACGGGAGTTGCATAATCTCATAGTCATAGGAACATGTATAAGTCATGAAGAAAGCAATAGCAACATACTAAACGATCAAGTGCTAAGCTAACGGAAGGGGTCAAGTCAATCACATCATTCTCCTAATGATGTGATCCCGTTAATCAAATGACAACTCATGTCTATTGCTAGGAAACTTAACCATCTTTGATTCAACGAGCTAGTCAAGTAGAGGCATACTAGTGACACTATGTTTGTCTATGTATTCACACATGTATTATGTTTCCGGTTAATACAATTCTAGCATGAATAATAAACATTTATCATGAAATAAGGAAATAAATAATAACTTTATTATTGCCTCTAGGGCATATTTCCTTCAGGATTCACATAGGGATTGATCTGCCTTCAAGAGACAAACTCAACAAGCGGCATCTCATCCATACTCATGACGGGTTCCTTGTCCTTCGTGGCGGTGGTCTTGGTCTTGCGTTGGGGGGCACTGGAGCCCTCAGGAGCTTCATCTTGATTGCGCAGATGCTTGGAGCCCGTGTCACGGCTTGGATTGGAACGGAGAGCATGAGCACCTGAGACACACACCACAAACCAAACACGCAAGAAACGCGAGAAGGATTAGTGCAAAGAACGCAACAAAACAGTGAAACAAGTAGAATTCGCACATGATAATTGCCACATGATAGATTTGACAGCAACTGTAGCACTGCTTGGTCGCGCGGAACTAAAAAATTAGTGCCGCTCCAAGTTACAGTAGTACCGCGTGCGCGGTAGTACTGCGCTGGAGGTACGGTAGTACCGCGCGGGCTGTAGTACCGCGCCGGAGGTGCGGTAGTACCGCGCGTTTTCAGATCCGAAACAACAATTGAATCTGGGAACTACCGTGATGACAAAGCGGTACTACAGTCGATCAAATCTACCACGGGACAACATATAATGTATAAACTCTACGCATTACTGTCGGTGTCAAAACCGGCGGATCTCGGGTAGGGGGTCCCGATCTGTGCGTCTAAGGCTAATGGTAACAGGAGGCAAGGGACACGATGTTTTACCCAGGTTCGGGCCCTCTTGATGGAGGTAAAAGCCTACTTCCTGCTTGATTCATATTGATGATATGAGTGTTACAAGAGTTGATCTACCACGAGATCGTAGAGGCTAAACCCTAGAAGCTAGCCTATGATGATTATGATTCCGTCTCTAAGGACTAAACCCTCCAGTTTATATAGACACCAGAGAGGGCTAGGGTTTACATGGAGTCGGTTACAAAGAAGGAAATATAATATCCGAATCACCAAGCTTGTCTTCCATGCAAAGGAGAGTCCCATCCGGACACGGGACGAAGTCTTGAGTCTTGTATCTTCACGGTCCAACGGTCCAGCCAAAGTATATAGTCCGACTGTCCGGATACCCCCTAATCCAGGACTCCCTCAATAGCCCCTGAACCAGGCTTCAATGACGATGAGTCCGGCGCGCAGTTTGTCTTCGGCATTGCAAGGAGGGTTCCATCTCCGGATACTCCAAAGTATCTGTTATAATAAACAGTGTCCGGATTCATATCAATGTCGCATTCCTCAGCTTCTGTGCTTCAATAATGGCCATCTCCTTGTGTCGAGCGAATACGAGGAGCCGGGGCATTTTTGCATTTGCCCCCCCCGATCCCGCAGGCAAACCGTCTATTTGAAGGGATAGGGATCCTCAGATCCAAACCTCACCCTCTTCCTTCGAGCAAGCATCCAACAGAGCGCTCTGGAAAAAACCATTCCAACATGACCGGTCGCCGCAACACTTCCTCTCGTTCCCTTCGCTCCAAGCCAGGCGACTGGGAAGAGTGTTCAGTTCCTCAAAGCCGTTTGATAGAGTTACAGACCCAAGGGTTTCTTCCACCGGCGTTCATGGTCCCCGTTCGAGCCGGACTAGCCACCTATAATGGCGGGGAGCAAGTGGAGAGATCTCCTAATCCATCCCCGGGGGAGCGAATATGCCTCATCCCGCGTCTGCTAAGAGGCATCGGGTTTCCAATCCACCCATTCCTTCACGGGGTCTTGGAGTTCTACGGCCTCCAGTTGGACAACTTCACCCCTGCCTCCGTGCTGCATATAGCAAGATACGTTGCCCTTTGTGAACTATTTCTGGGCTGCGAGGCTCACTTTGGGTTATGGAAGAAGTTGTTCTGCCTCGTCCCTCACAACCAGGGGAAATCCATATGTCAAGTGGGCGGAGCCAAAGTATGGCGCGTCGCCGAGACCGGATACCTGTCCGGTACTCCCAAGAAGGCACCAGAGAACTGGCCCTCGGAGTGGTTTTATGTTGATGACGTTCCCCTTCCGAATCCAGTCCGGACTGGTCTCCCGGAGTTTAGTAATGCCCCGCCGAAGGCACGCCGAAGTTGGCGCCCTCAGGGCCCCCAAGAGGAGGATACCATAGAAGTACACTTCCTGATTAGCAGGATAAAGATACTGGCCAAATCAGGGCTGACAATAGTCGAGGTTATGTCAATATGCATAATGCGGGGAGTGCAACCGCTTCAATATCGGGGGAAGCCCATGTGGCACTACAACGGGGAAGATGATGCCACCCGCTGTGGTCGTAAGGGTCCGTACTCCGCCACTGCTCTGGCGAGGATATTGTCCGATTTGTATAAAGGAGAAGAAGAAGAATTCCTTCATCTTAAACCGCGGGATGGGTTTTCTATGTACAACCCCCCAAGCTGGGTAAGTCGTGACTCTTTCCCCCGCTTCATTCATTCTGGCATCCTTCGTCACGATTATTTACCTCGATATTTCTGAGCAGGAACTAAGGAGGGCCGTAGAAGGATTCTCCAGCCCCTCCCCGCAGCCAGAGGACCACGGAAGGGCCTTCGATCCAGGACTCAAAGAAGACCCAGATATTACTGTGGAGCTCGTCAATGAAACATTTTATCAGGCGAGCTGCGATGGCGCCTCAGTGGCTATTGTCGCCCGCTATCCCGGACTGCTACCTGCATCGCGTGTAAGCAAAGCCAAAACCCTATCCTCTGAAGAGGACTCCTTTTTGATGACATGCCTTATGCCTGAAATATCGTATTTTTGTAGAGACGACCGTCGGAACATGGCGCCGAGCCCCTGGGGGCTCGTCAGCAAAGGGCGTCCGGATCGGGCAGGCTTAAGAGGAAGGCGGTTAGGGCCGAAACGCCGCTACAGAGGTATGGTAAAAACCTGCTTTGTGATTATTGTGTTTGAAATGTAACATCGTCCTTTGTGTCCTGGCAGAAAGAGGAGTAGCCGGACTATATCCGGAGATCCTTCCAATCACGCCTCCACTAGCTCGATTCCAGAACCGGCTTTGAGAGAGGAAGCGGATGCGGGGCCGCCGCCAAATTGTCCTCCGACAGAGGATGTGGATGTGCTCTACGCCACAAATTCCGAATTAGAGAGTGCCATGAATCACCGGCGCCGACGGGCCGTACTTCGCAATAACATTTATTCCGAAGAGGCATTTAATGCTTTCAATTCGGAGACGCATACATCCGAGCTGCCCAAGGCGGGCTCGCCCGAGCGACGGACCAGTATGCCAAAGATATACGGGTAAGAAAATTTGATAAGCATGTATAGCAGTAGCCCCTGAGACTTGAAACGGTTGGAACAACTGTTTTAGGGATCAATTTATGCGCAGGTCCTTGTAGATAAGAATGCCCAATTGTCTCAAGAGCTGGAGGATTGCAAGACCCAGCTGAGGGCCGCGGTTGGCAAACTAGAGGAATCCCAGAAGGCCTCATCTGGTAACATTTGTCTTAATAGAGAAATTTTATGGAAATGTTCCAGTTAGTAATTGGATTGTTTGATAAGTCTAACAGAAAATTCTGCAGACAATCCCGGGGAGAATCCGGAGACCATGAGAGAGAGCGAGTCACATCTCCAAAGGCAGCTAAAAGCTGGCGAGCGTGTTCTTACGCAAGTTAGGCGGGAGAAGAACGATCTTCAAGATGCCAATGTCCAGCTGGGCGTCGAATTAGGAGATGTTCGCGCTTAGCTGGCGGACTCCGTGAAGGAGAACAGAAGGCTTCGTCGCGGCATTTATGGTAAGTGCCTAGATGAACTGTAGTACAGCTCGGTGAGGAAGCATATTGAAAGAGTTTATATCTGTAGGTATGTTGACGGGCCGCCCTGAAGAGGATATGCCCGCGTCCGCAGGTGATTTACTCCAGGACCTCTCAGAGCTGCACGAGCGAGCTCGGCAGGTGATGCAGGGTATTGCCCAGGCATTGTGGCCATCCACTTCCCTGCCAAAAGGCATGGGGGAGCGCGTGGATATGCTCCAAGGAGCACAGCGACGCTTTCGATTGTGGAAGATGTCAGCCTGCCGACAAGGTGCAAGAGAAGCCTGGGCCATGGTGAAGATGCGCTACACCAAGCTTGACCCGAACCATATGGCCGAAGTCGGACCGACAGGGCCAGATGGGCAAGAAATTCCCGTTAGTCTGGTGTATGACCAGGTAGCGTTAGCCGCAAAGTATTCCCAACAGGATTGCAAGCTAGATAGCCTGTTGGACGGTATAGAGGAAGAATATAGTCAGTCCAAGTGACTATGTAATTCAATGGACATATGTAGTCCCTAGCCGGATTAAAAATCATTTGTCATGGCGGACCTTTTCGCTTCAGCCCCCGGATCCGATAGTCCGGGGTGTATCCGAATACCTGCTCAGTTATGCAGAACCGGGGTATGCGTGGAAACCAGGCATAGGGGTCATAAGTGCTTGAACAGACAAGTACCCAACTAGCTATGTTATATTACATGGATAGTAAGAAACATCTTCCAGGGAGAATAGTTCCGTTAGGGGTTCCTTTCCCTGGGTACACATGCATCGATGTACATGTCCGGACTGTGAACAGAGACGCAGGATACAAAACTTCTGGGGATTCACATTGTAATAAACGGAAGGAACATCTTTTGTTCACCGACCGAATACTCCCTTAAGAACGCTAGCTTTCGGCTTCACCCAGTCTGAGGTACACATCCGGCTGAACCGGCAGTAACAATCGCAGAGGTGCTCCCCTTATGCCCTAGCCGAATTAACAGGAACGTAGGGCATAAACACAAGAGCCAGGCAACCCAGCATGGCCACATCTTAAGTCATATCGATGCATATAATGGTGAAGAAAAGGCACATATGAAAAAAATAACGCATATGTGATAGGCAAAAAGCCATTAAGGTAATTATATTTAGCTTCCGTATAGGAAGCCCCCAGGTATTGCTTACACACGTAGTGCGGCCGGAGTGATCCGAGCATCCGCACTGTATTGAGTACTTTGTGTGAAGAAGGAAAAAGGGCGAGAAAGGAAAAAAAGGGAGGAACATAATTAAAAAGGAAGGGGTAAGGAGACGAACACTGAGTTCGGCGCTAGGCGTAGAATCTCCGGGGTCTGGCCGCGTTCCATGGGTTCGGCTCGAGTCTGTTATCGGATGTATGACATAGGCGGTACGCTCCTCCGGTGAGAACTTTATCAATAACGAAGGGACCCTCCCACTTAGGTTTGAGCTTGTCCTTCTTCTTCTCTGGTAGGCGTAGAACGAATTCGCCAATATTATATGTTTTGGCCCGCACTTCTCTGCTTTGGTACCGTCGAGCCTGCTGCTGATAGAATGCGGAACAGGCTTTTGCAACGTCGCGCTCCTCCTCCAGGGCATCTAAGTTGTCCTGCCGATCTAACTCGGCTTCCTTCTCTTCGTACATGTGCACGCAAGGCGAATCATGTATTATGCCGCAGGGTAGTACTGCTTCTACGCCGTACACCATAAAAATGGTGTGTATCCGGTGGTGCGATTCGGCATGGTCCGCAGCCCCCAGAGTACGGAGTCGAGCTCCTCGACCCAGTGCGTGTCCGATTCTGTCAAGGATTGCACTAGTCTTGGTTTGATGCCGCTCATGATGAGACCGTTTGCACGTTCGACCTGGCCGTTTGTTTGGGGATGGTAGACGGAGGTGTAATTGAGCTTAATGCCCATGTTGCCGCACCAAGTTTTCACTTCATCGGCTATGACGTTTGAGCCATTGTTAGTGATGATGCTGTGGGGGACGCCGTATCGGTGTACAACCCCGGATATGAAGTCTATCACTGGTCCGGATTCAGCCGTTTTGACTGGTTTGGCTTCTATCCATGTGGGACATTTACATCTGTGCCCCTAACTCGAACCCACTACTCAGATTTGCCCCTAATTTTGAAGCATGCTCAAATTTGCCCCTCCGCCGTTAAGTCACTACTCAGAAATGCCCTTCCGTAGAGTACTGTAGCACTTTCCGTCCAATACTGTAGCACTTTCCGTCTGCTATAGTACACATGGGCCTCTGACAGTCAAAGGCCTTTGACTGGACGGAAGGGCATTTATGAGTAGTGACTTAACGACAGAGGGGAAAATTTGAGCATGCTTTGAAATTAGGGGCAAATCTAAGTAGGTGGTTCGAGTTAGGGGCAGAAATGCAAATGGCCCTTTTTCTTATGGCTTCCCCCCTTAAGGGGTCCGACCATATCCAGCCCCCAGACCGCGAAGGTCCAAGTGATGGGGATTGTTTGGAGAGCGGTAGGGGGCATTTGGCTCTGATTGGCAAAGAGCTGGCAACCGACGTAGTGTTGGACAAGGTCTTGTGCGTCTACTCGGGCTATTGGCCAATAAAAGCCTATGCGGAAGGCCTTGCTGACAAGTTCCCGAGCCGCAGCGTGGTGTCCGCCGAGTCCGGCATGGAGTTCAGCCAAGAGCTGCCGCCCTTCCTCTTCGGAGATGCATCTTTGGAGCACTCCGATCGCACTTTTCTTATAGAGTTCCCCCTCATGGACTTTGTAGGCTTTGGAACGCTGCACGATGCAATGTGCTTCATTTTGGTCATTGGGGAGCTCCTGCCTATTTAGGTAGGCCAAGAAAGGCTCAGTCCAGGAGGCAATTACAACCATGATTTCGTGCGCCGAAGGTGTTATTTCGGTGGCGGAACCTCCGATTACGTCTGATGGTTCGGAATCTGGGGGTGTATTCAGATTTGTGCTAGTGTTGCCGGACTCCCCTTACCATACCACAGATGGCTTGAACAACCTTTCCAGGAATATGTTAGGTGGGACAGGGTCGCGTTTAGCGCCGATGCGGGCGAGGATATCCGCCGCTTGATTGTTTTCTCGAGCCACATGGTGGAATTCGAGCCCCTCGAACCGAGCCAACGTTTTGAGGATGGCATTACGGTAGGCCGCCATTTTCGGATCCTTGGCATCAAAGTCTCCGTTTATTTGTGATATTGCGAGGTTTGAATCCCCGCGCACCTCCAGGCGTTGAATGCCCATAGAGACTGCCATCCGAAGACCATGTAACAGAGCCTCGTATTCGGCTGCGTTGTTGGAGTCCGTGTATAATATTTGGAGTACGTATTGGACCGTGTCTCCGGTGGGAGATGTCAGGACTACACCTGCTCCTAATCCGGCCAGCATTTTAGAGCCGTCGAAGTGCATGATCCAGTTAGAGTATGCGCCGTACTCTTTAGGGAGTTTGACTTCTGTCCATTCGGCGACAAAGTCAGCCAACACTTGCGACTTAATGGCCCGCCGTGGTTTGTATGTTATGTCAAATGGAAGGAGCTCGATGGCCCATTTAGCAATCCGACCCGTAGTGTCGCTGTTGTTTATTATGTCGTTGAGTGGTACTTCGGAGGCCACCATAATCAAACACTCCTGGAAGTAGTGTCGTAGCTTCCGGGATGCCATGAAGACCGCCTATGCTATCTTTTGATAGTGTGGGTATCGGGATTTGCATGGGGTGAGTACCGTGGATATGTAATATACCATCTTCTGGAGCGGGAATTTGTATCCATCAGCCTCTCGTTCAATGACGAGCACTGCGCTTACAACTTGATGTGTTGCGGCTATGTACAATAGCATAGGTTCGCCAGTATTTGGCACTGTTAGGAATGGATTACTGGCGAATAAGGTTTTTATTTCGTACAGTCCGGCCGCGGCTGCATCTGTCTACACGAAGTGTTCGGTGCACCGAAGAAGGCGGTAAAGAGGCTTAAGGCAGCCACACATCCAGCTAGTTTCTGGATATGCTTGAGGTCTATTGGGATAGCCAACTGCGACAGAGCTCGGATTTTTGCCGGATTTGCTTCAATTCCTCTATTGGAAACAATGAACCGAGCAACTTCCCAGAGGGTACGCCGAAAACACATTTTTCCAGGTTTAGCTTGATGTCGTATGTTCGGAGGTTATCGAACATAAGCCTCAAGTCGTCTATTAGGGTTTCGACGTGTCTTGTTTTTATGACCACGTCGTCCACATATGCCTCCACTGTTTTGCCGATTTGCTTTTCCAGGCATGTTTGAATCATGCGTTGATAGGTTGTGCCAGCATTATTAAGCCCGAAAAGCATAGTGTTGAAGCAGAAAGGACCATATGGCGTTATGAAGGCCATTGCAGCTTGGTCGGACTCTGCCATCTTTATTTGATGGTATCTAGAGTATGCGTCGAGGAAACACAGTGAGTCGTGTCCTGCGGTGGCGTCGATGATTTGGTCGATGCGAGGGAGGGGGAAGGGATCCTTGGGGCAAGCCTTGTTGAGGTCTTTGAAGTCGACACATAGGCGCCAGGATTTGTCCTTCTTCGGTACCATTACTAGATTTGCCAGCCAATCCGGATGCTTGATATCTCTGATGAATCCGGCCTCAAGTAGCTTGGCTAGCTCTTCTCCCATGGCTTGTCATTTGGGCTCTGAGAAGCGCCTAAGAGTCTGTTTGACAGGCTTGTATCCTTTCAGTATATTGAGGCTATGTTTGGCTAGTCTGTGTGGGATGCCCGACATGTCCGAAGGGTGCCAGGCGAAAATGTCCCAATTCTCGCGTAGGAAGTCTCGTAGTGCAGCGTCCATTGTGGGGCTCAACTGTGTCCCGATGGAAGCTGTCTTCGTGGGGTCCGTTGGATGGACCTGGAATTTGACTATCTTGTCTGCGGGTTTAAATGAGGTGGACTTGGGTTGCTTGTTGAGTATCACGTCGTCCCTGTCCATGTTGGCGCGCAACGATGTTAGTTCTTCGGCTGCTAGAGCTTCGGATAATGCTTCCAGGGCTAGTGCCGCGGTTTTATTTTCGGCACGAAGTGCGACGTTCGGATCACTGGCTAGAGTGATGATTCCATTGGGTCTGGGCATTTTAAGCTTCATGTACCCGTAATGGGGTATAGCTTGAAAGCTTGTGAATGCGTCCCGCCGTAAAAGGGTGTGGTATCCGCTGCTGAAAGGAGTCACTTGGAATGTGATTTCTTCCGACCTTTAATTCTCCGGAGTGCTGAATACCACATCGTGTGTGATTTTTCCCGCACACCATGCTTCCCGACTAGGCATGATTCCCCTGAAGGTTGTGCCGCTTTGCTCAATGCGGCTTTTATCAATTTCCATCTTGTTGAGTGTTTCTTCGTAGATCAAGTTTAATCCGCTTCCGCCGTCCATGAGTACTTTAGTGAGCTGAAAGCCTTCCACGATTGGGCTAAGGACCAAAGCGGCTGGTGCCCGGACTGTCTGGAATTGAGGTTCCTCACTGACACTGAAAGTTATAGCAGTGTTGTTCCACGGATTTATTTTTGCCACGTGGCAGATTTCAGCGAAATTTCGATGAGCTCGCTTGCACCTATTGTTTGAGGCGAAAGTCTCGAAGACTGTCAGTACCGTATTGTTTTCTTTGGCGGGATGTTGTTCTGCTTTATGGCTTACAGGAAGATCCTCGCCACTTTTTGCTACCTGCCGGACTATCCAACATGCTCTAAGGCTATGTGTTGGTGTAGTGTCCGGCGTGCTGTGGAGTTTACATGGCCCATTGAGCCATTCTTCCAATACGGTTCCACGCCCTAGGGTGGGCTTTGGTTTCGTGGGGATTGGATTGGCTGACTTACGAGGGTTCGCCAGTTTAGTTCGGACAAAGGTTTTAGTGAGAGCCGGACTATCCCAAAATTCTGTTTGGGTTTTCCAGGCGCTTTCCATCGCACAGTACTTCTGTACTATGGATACTAAGTCAGCAAAGTGTACTATGTCATGGCGACTTATAGCATTAAGGATCCCTTTGTTCGTGCAGTTTTTGCAGAAAAGTGAGACTGCGTCTTCCTCACGACAGTCCTTGACCTTGTTTAGCACAAGGAGGAATCTGGCCCAGTAGCGATGTACTGTCTCTTGGGGCTCTTGTCTGATATGAGATACGGTTTAAGTCCGGGTGGGTGGGTGTAGCTGAATCTGGATTCTGATCCGATCTAACGCCCAGGGGCAGAGGAGCTTTCGGGCTTGATAACTCGGGATCCGGGGTGCTGCCCTATTTTTCCGACCCGATACCCGATTCTAAGTCCGGGGTCTGGGTCATGTCCTCTCGTGAGCGGGTATCCGACTCAGAGAGCTTGGTAATCCGGACATAATTCTTCCTCAAAATAGAGGGATAATCCGTATGTGGCTCCTCCGCTACCGCTATCTCGTGGGTGACCGGCGGGGATTTAATATCCCTTTGGTCGGGTTTAAGCCCAACCCGGTCATAGTCTGTGGCGACTCCCAAAGCGTCGATGCGATCCAAGAGCTCATTAAGGGAGGAGAGCTCCCTTGGATCCATCTGTTCAGCGAGTTCCGAATTGACGTGGAGGCTATTCGTGATGACCCAAGAGGTCATCGTCGGCGCGGCAGCCGATTGGGCGACCATGACGAAGCCGCCTAGTCGGAGAGTTTGGCCTACAGCCAGCGCTCCCCAAAGGTGATGTTGTCCTGGACAACGAGACGGGCCATCGAGCCTTGCAGCGACAACACAGAGGAACTCTCAATGAACGCACCCATGTCAATGTCAAAACCGGTGGATCTCGGGTAGGGGGTCCCGATCTGTGCGTCTAAGGAGGCAAGGGACACAATGTTTTACCCAGGTTCGGGCCCTCTTGATGGAGGTAAAACCCTACTTCCTGCTTGATTGATATTGATGATATGAATGTTACAAGAGTTGATCTACCATGAGATCATAGAGGCTAAACCCTAGAAGCTAGCCTATGATGATTATGATTCCGTCTCTAAGGACTAAACCCTCCGGTTTATATAGACACCGGAGAAGGCTAGGGTTTACATGGAGTCGGTTACAAAGAAGGAAATATAATATCCGGATCGCCAAGCTTGTCTTCCATGCAAAGGAGAGTCTCATCCAGACATGGGACGAAGTCTTGAGTCTTGTATCTTCATGGTCCAATAGTCCGGCCAAAGTATATTGTCCGGATACCCCCTAATCCAGGACTCCCTCAATTACTACTCTCCTCCAACCTACTCTTGCAAAGATTTAGCCTAAAATCTCAAGAACAACTAGCATCTCCCCAAAACCTAGAAGCATAGGAACAAACCAAAAAGAGAGGGATTTGGGGAAAGACCTTGTTCCATGGCAAGAGGAAGTGGTGGGGAATGATCCCACCGGTCGGAATCCGAGGAGAGCAGCCAGAGAGGGAGATCCGGCGAGGGTCTCCGGCGCCATTCGTGGGCAGGAGAGAGAGAGAGGCGGCGTGGGAAGAAGGAGTGAATGGGTATGGGGGAGTTGGAACTCCCCCTGCCCGCTCTTAACCCCCACGCGCTCGCTACGCCACGGTAGTACCGTGACTCATTGTGGTAGTACCGCCCGTGCGGAAGTACCGCGCCGAGGGCGGTAGTACTGCTCCACTAGCGGCAGTAAAAAATTACCGCCATGCTGGTTGCGGTAGTACCGTGCCCTGTGGTAGTACCGTGGCGGACCACTGTAGTACCATGAACCCAAGACAATGCAGTTTCAAGCACGGGAGAAAACGACTTTGCATGGAACCTTCAAGAGAACACACACACCAACGGGCTAACAAGCGAGACACCGCAAACAAACAAGAGGCAACAAAGACCAAAACGAGACACAACCTCTCTAAGGAGGGGGCGGTGGCCGGAGCCACCTATGTTTGAGTTGATTGGTATGGCACCGCGAAGAATTATCCTTGGGCCCATGACCAAAACTCATCTTTGAAGCACATGTACCATTAAAAATGGCTAATGTGAAAGAGTTGATCAATTTATGCATAATGAGGGGAGGGAGAGTTCATTGAGAGAACAACACTCCCCCTATGTCCATGCCTACACCTAAACTAGACAACAAGTTGAGTGTGGTGGGATGTGCAAGGGTTCAAGTCACATTGCTCGAATCAATGATATTTAGCTCATGCCTTAACTCGCGAAATCTTGCTTCATCCAAGGGCTTCATGAAAATATCTACAAGGTTATCATGAGCGTTGACATACTTGAGCTCGATCTCCCCTCGCCTAATATGATCTCGGATGAAGTGATACCGAATCTCAATATGCTTTGTCTTGAAGTGTTGCACCGGGTTGAAAAAAATCTTGATGGCACTTTCATTGTCACACCAAAGAGGCACTTTGTCAGAAATGACACCGTAATCCTTTAAAGTTTGCCTCATCCATAAGAGTTGTGCAAAGCAACTACCGGCCACCACATATTCCGCTTCGGTGGACGAGAGAGATACACAACTTTGCTTCTTGGAAGACCAACTCACCAAAGAGCAACCCAGAAATTTGCACCCTTCGGAAGTGGACTTCCTATCCACTTTGTCTCCCGCCCAATCAGAGTCCGAATATCCTTCAAGCTTGAAGTTTGCTCCTCTTGGGTACCATAAGCCAAAGTTTGGGGTATGAGCCAAATATCGAAAGATTCGCTTGACCCCCACATAGTGGCTTTCCTTCGGTGCGGCTTGAAACCGTGCACATATTCCCACACTCAACACGATATCCGGTCTAGATGCACAAAGGTAAAGAAAGGAGCCAATCATGGGGCGATATACCTTTTGATCCACCACTTTACCATTGGGATCAAAGTCAAGTTGGCACTTGGTAGGCATTTGACTAGAAGCCGGCTTGACATCACTTAGCTTGAATCTTTTGAGCATGTCTTGAGTGTATTTGGCTTGGTTGATGAAGGTACCTTCTCTTCTTTGCTTCATATCGAAACCAAGGAAGAACTTCAACTCTCCAATCAAAGACATCTTGAACTTAGAGGTCTTGAGAGTGGCAAACTCCTCATTGAAAGCTTTGTTAGGGGAACCAAAGATAATATCATCAACATATAGTTGGCATACAAACAAGTCCCCTTTGACCTTCTTAGTAAAAAGAGTGGGATCGATTTGCCCAACCTCAAATCCACGATCTTGTAACAACTCGGTAAGGTGGTCATACCATGCACGTGGGGCTTGCTTAAGGCCATAGAGTGCCTTATCGAGTTGATACACATGATCCGGGAAGTAGGGATCCTCGAACCCCGGGGGTTGCTTGACATAAACCAACTCATTAATAGGACCATCAAGAAAAGCACTCTTCACATCCATTTGTTGTAACTTAAAGTTGTGATGGGAAGCATAAGCAATCAACAAACGAATGGATTCAAGGCGAGCAACGGGAGCAAGGTTTCACCATAGTCGATACCCTCGACTTGGGAGTAGCCTTGTGCTACCAATCTTGCCTTGTTGCGAATGATGTTCCCATGAGCATCTTGATTGTTCTTGAATATCCACTTGATTCCAATGACGTTGTGGTTCCCCGACGGCCTTGACACCAATCTCCACACCTTGTTGTACTCGAAGTTGTTTAGTTCTTCATGCATGGCATTGAGCCAATCCGAATCTTCGAGCGCCTCATAGACCTTTTGGGGTTCAACACAAGAGACAAACGCGTGATGTTCACAATAGTTTGCTAATTGTCTACGAGTGCTTAGACCCTTTCTTAGGCTTCCAACCACGTTCTCCATGAGATGACCTTGGGTGGTGAGCTTGGAAGCAATCTTCGTGTCACGACGCTCTAATTCCTCCTCGGATGTGGAAGGAGGAGGATTAACTTGATTATCTTGAGCGCCGTCTTGAGCTTGTTCTAGATCTCGAGCTTGCTCTTGATCTTGAACTTGCTCGAGGGGGAGAACTTGGCCTTGGGCATCATTTGGTGGTTCACCACCATCTTGAGGTTGATCTTGCCCTTGGTCTTGTTCACTAGGTTGAGGGCCTTCACTTTGTTCTTCGGAAGCGTGTGGGTCTTGGGTTGGTGATGGCTCCACTTGAGTGGATCATTGTCCTTCTCCTTCGGCCACAAGGGGTTCCTCAATGGGTAGGATATGACCCACACCCATTCTTCTTATGGCTTGGGGAGGAATTTCATCACCTACATCACAAGTACCACTTTGCTCCACTTGGGAGACATTATTTTCGTCAAACTCCTCATTACACGTCTCCTCAATGAGTCCAGTGGACTTGTTGAGGACACAGTAAGCATGAGAGTTTGTAGCATAACCAACAAATATGCCCTCATAAGCTCTAGCCTCAAATTTAGACAAGCGAACACCTTTCTTGAGAATGAAACACTTACACCCGAACACTCGGAAGCACTTGAGGCTGGGCTTGTTACCGGTAAGTATTTCATAAGGAGTCTTGTTCAAGCCTTTGCGGAGATAGAGCCAATTGGATGCATGACATGCTGTGTTGATGGCTTCAGCCCAAAAGTTGTATGGAGACTTGAACTCCACCATCATGGTCCTTGCCGCATCCATCAACGCCCGATTCTTCCTCTCTGCAACACCATTTTGTTGAGGGGTATATGGTGCAGCATATTGATGCTTGATCCCCTCATCACTAAGAAACTCATCCAAGGTGTAGTTCTTGAACTCGGTGCTATTGTTACTTCTTATTGTCAAGATCTTTGCATTATGTTGACGTTGAGCTTCATTTGCAAAGTCGATGACGGTTTGTTGAGTTTCACTCTTCCTCTTGAAGAAATATACCCAAGTGTACCTTGAATAATCATCCACAATCACCAAGCAATACTTTCTACCCCCAAGACTATCAAAGGATGGAGGCCCAAAGAGATCCATGGGAAGGAGTTCCAAGGGTCTCTTCGAGTAGATGATAGTCATGGGAGGGTGAGCCTTCTCATGAAGCTTTCCTTTGATACAAGCACTGCAAGCACGATCTTTTGCAAAGCTAACATTTGTTAGTACATGGACATGGTCCCCCTTGAGAAGACTTTGCAAAGATCTCATATTGACGTGGGCTAAACGGTGATGCCAAAGCCATCCCACATCAACTTTAGCCATTAGGCATGTCGCGGTCTTAGTGGGTCACTCCGAAAAGTTAATCACATAAAGACCATTCTCGACATGCCCAACAAAGGCTACCTTAAGAGTCTTGCTCCACAAGAGGGCCACTATATCAATTTCAAAGAAAGTGGCAAAACCCATGAGTGCAAGTTGACGAACGGAAAGTAGATTGAAAGCAAGGGACTCAACAAGCATGACTTTCTTGATCGTTAGATCATGAGAAATGACAACCTTGCCAAGACCCAATACCTTAGAAGACGAGGCATCACCGCACTCGACGTTGGTGG
Source organism: Triticum dicoccoides (assembly GCF_002162155.2). Lineage (NCBI taxonomy): Eukaryota > Viridiplantae > Streptophyta > Magnoliopsida > Poales > Poaceae > Triticum > Triticum dicoccoides. The sequence continues at coordinate 331,131,264 of NC_041391.1, read as the reverse complement.
GCATAGATGGAATCTTGTGCACGTCCACCACCAAGTCCTTGCTTCCGGTCATATGATTCGTTGCTCCACTATCGAGAAACCATGATCCTCCACCGGAAGCAAACACCTACAAGAGATCAATGCTTGGTTTTAGGTACCCATTTTGTAATGGGTCCTTTGATGTTAGTAACAAGGGTCTTAGGAACCCAAATAGACCATTCAATGTACTCATAAGAAGAGCCAACAAATTTAGTATAAACATGTCCATCACTAGCACGGCACAACACATAAGAAGGGTTAAAATCGCCGGCTTTGTTGGAAGGGGTGGCATTGCCCTTTTTGACATCACCACCCTTCACCTTGTTCTTCTTCTCCTTAGGAGCACCCTCTCCCTCCTTCACAAAGGTTTGCTTGAGAGGAGGAGGTCATTTGGCCTTGTCGTTCTTCTTCTTGTACTTGGACTTGGGTGTGAACCCAACTCCTTCCTTGGCCACAACTTCCTTTTGATTGCTCAAAAGGTCATTGAGGTTCTTCTCACCTTGTATGCACGTAACAAGTACTTTCTCAAGTTGCTCCTTCAACTTGGCATTTTCTTCCACAAGATGCACATGCTCACAACATGGGTTAGCGGCATTTGCATTATCAATTAATACCATATGAGGAAAGGTAGCTTTTTCTTTAGTTAGTTTCACTTGGAGTTGATCATGAGACTCCTTGAGGCTAGCATGAGCACTCTTCAAGACCTTGTGAGCCTTGTCGAGTATATCAAACTCCTCTTTGAGTCTAGCATGGTCAACGCCAAGTTTACCCTTCTCGGAAGTTAGCACACGAGATACAACAAGAGCATGCTCAAGATCTTTCTTTAACTTAGCATGGTCATCATTGTGTGACTCCTCAAGAGCCAAACGATGCCCACACTCTTCCTCAAGAGCATTAGAGAGATCCGATATCTCATTGGCATAGTCACGACTATGTCCTTCCATCTTAGAGATGGTTTCTTCATTTGCCTCAATCATGTCATTGGCTTCACCAAGTTGTTCCAAGAGAGCAATGAAGTGCTTCTTGGATTTGCCCTTGAGTTTACTCATAAAAGACTCAAATTCATTTACTTCCTCATTAGACCCCTCACTTTCACCAATGCCATCCGTCAAGGAAGGATTCGAAATGATGGTGGTTTTGATGTTGGGGGTTACCTTGTTGGTGGCGTTAGCCATGAGACACTTGGCGGTGATGTTCTCATTGGGTGAGTCGAAGAGGGACACCCGTGGAATTGTGGCAATGGCAACGGAGGCCATGGCCATGGCTTCACTATCTTCATCATCATCATCATCCTCATGGTATTCTTCTTGAACCACCAACCCTTGAGTAGGAGTCCTTTTGGTGAAGTTGTTCTTGTTGGGGAAGGACTTGGCTTTGTCCTTTCAAATGAGCTTGCCACCATTGTCTTCCCGCTTCTCGTAAGGGCAATCCACAAAAAAATGGCTCACATTGCCACAATTGTAACATGTTCTCACACGTTGCTTGCCCTTGAACCCACTTGAGTTGTTCTTGTTGAAGTTGGGCCTTGTGTTCTTCTTGCTCCAAAATTGCCTCGAAGCAAGAGCCATGTGCTCATGATAATCATATTTTGTATCTTTGGGGTTGCTCTCCTCATCTTCCTCTTCTTCCTCTTCTTCCACAATAACCTTGGCCTTAAAGGTAAGGTTGGGCTTCTTTACCCTTTGAGAGCGCAACACCGATTGTCGGCGGTCTTGTCCAAGATCCTCATTGCCACAAACTCATCCAACACTTCATTTGAGGTCAAGGAGTGGAAGTCCTGTCTTTGACGAATGGCGGAGGACAAGGCCTTGTGGTAAGGCATCATTGCCTTGAGGAACTTGCGTTTGATCCAATTTTCATCCGTGTCCTTGCTCCCATGATCTTGGAGTGAGACCGCAAGCTTGGTTACCCTCCGAAAGAGCTCACGAGGTTCTTCATCTTCTTTGATTGTAAACTCATCGGCTTCATCTTGCACCACTTCATAGTTGGAGCGTTGAATGCTTGCATTTCCCTTATAGAGGGAAACAACACAATGCCATGCGTCTTTGGCCATGGCGAAGGGTCGAAGATGAGGGAGATCTTCGGGAAGAACTGCATCTTTAATGATGAAGAGAGCATTCTCATTGAATTGAAGGTCCACGGCTTCTCTAGGGGTGAAGTTGCTTCGGTCATGTGGATGAAAACCTTCTTCAATGATTCTCCAAAGGTTAGTATTCACATGATTTAAATGATGCTTGAGGCGATACACCCAAGAATCAAAGTCCTCATTTTTCACAATCTTAGGAGGAGGCCCGACATGATTTAAATGAGTGGAAGGAATCGGTCCTCCATAAACTGGGGGTGCCACATGGACAAAGATGACGGTGCCATTTCTACCACTAGTAGAAGGATCCTTTTCACTAGTAGCTCCCCCCTTGTCGGAGTTAGCATCCGTCACCTTGTCAGTGGGATCACCCACTTTCAACGGCGAGGTAGATAGTTTAAGTCCTTCTAAGAATTTATTAAACATGCTCTCAACCTCGGTTGTCATGGAGGTTTTCAATGTCCAAAGCCACATTGAAATCCTCACGGGACACCGTGGTTCCCCCTTCACCCGTAGACGAGACCGGATTCACACCGGAGTGCTCCTCCCTACCGTCTACGGTGACAACCATACTCTCTGGATGACAAAGTCCTTAATAAAGAGACGAGGCTCTAATACCAATTGAAAGGATCGATATAGTTGACTAGAGGGGGGGATGAATAGGCAACTAACAACTTTTAGCTTTTCTTTACCAAATTAAACTTTGCATCAAAGTAGGTTGTCTAGATATGCAACTAGGTGAACAACCTATATGATGCAACGACAACAAGCACACAAGTAAGCAAGGGATATAACACAAGTAAGCTTGCAAAAGTAAGGGCACGAGATAACCAAGAGTGGAGCCGGTGAAGACGAGGATGTGTTACCGAAGTTCCTTCCTTTTGAGAGAAGTACGTCTCCGTTAGAGCGGTGTGGAGGCACAATGCTCCCCAAGAAGCCACTAGGGCCACCGTATTCTCCTCACGCCCTCACACAACGCGAGATGTCGTGATTCCACTATTGGTGCCCTTGAAGGCGGCGACCGAACCTTTACAAACAAGGTTGGGGCAATCTCTACAACTTAATAGGAGGCTCCCAACGACACCACGAAGCTTCACCACAATGGACTATGGCTCCGAGGTGACCTCAACTGTCTAGGGTGCTCAAACACCCTAGAGAAACAAGATCCGCTAGGGATTAGTGGGGGGAATCAAATTTCTCTTGGTGGAAGTGTAGATCGGGGCCTTCTCAACCAATCCCGAGCAAATCAACAAGTTTGATTGGCTAGGGAGAGAGATCGGGCGAAAATGGAGCTTTGAGCAACAATGGAGCTTGGGGATGGAAGAGGTGGTCAACTAGAGGAAGAAGACACCACTTATATAGTGGAGAGACAAATCCAACCCTTATCCACTTACTCAGACCGCGACCTGCGGTACTACCGTTCCAGACAAGCGGTACTACCGCAGGGGCTCACGGTACTACCGTGGTGGACCGCGGTACTACTGCTGCGGCGGCAGGGGCTAGTCCAGGCCAGAGCCGCCAAGGCTGAGAGCGGTACTGCCGCTGACGCGGTACTACCGCAAGGCCAGGATGGACTAGGCTGGGAAGGGCACGGATGAATAAAAATACATCCGTGTCTACTTCCATTGAAAATCGAACAGTGCAAAAAATCCGACATGGTACTACCGCGCTTGGCCTGCGTTACTACTGCGTAGGGAGCGGATGTAAAAAATTACATCCGCCCCTACTTCCGCTCGTGCTACTGAGCCGGACTAGGACTCACGGTACTACCGCGCGCCTGGGGCGGTACTACCGTGTAGGGTGCGGATGTAAAAAATTACATCCGCCCCTATAGCCGCATGAGAGGCTGAGCTTGGCCTGAGGCCACGGTACTACAGCTCCATAGGAGCGGTACTACCATGTGCGCCTACGATACTACCGCAAGGGTTTGCGGTACTACCGCAAGGGCCTATGGTACTACCGCTCCTAGGAGCAGTACTGCCGCATGCCTCAGAATAGCAGCACTAGGAATCCTTATTTTTGCACAATAATGGAGATAACGGAGGATGCTCCAAATCGCAAAGGGAAAGGTGGAGCAAAGGGAGAAAACGTGTACGTGATGATTCCACCCAAACCTTTCCACCACGGACCCCCTCTTAATAGTACGGCTATCCTATGACTCAAATCCACCAAAAGAGACGTAGAACACCACCATCTTCAATAGTCTTCGAGGGGTACCAAACCGTCTTGTGCCTAACGGCGAAGCGACTAAAATACTCAAGGCACACGATTAGTCCGCAAAAGCATTGTCATCAATCACCAAAACACCTTAGGGATAAACATGCCCTTATAGTAAGGGTGTGGGGCCGCAAGTTTGCCGCGGAAGTAGCGCTTAGATGGCTATCTTTTAGAGTTGCATGGGTTGAAGGTACTGCCGCCGCCGGATCTAGATGACGGGGAGTCTTTGTGGATTGGCCCGGGGGCGGTGCAACCATGGCAGTGTGGCTGGGCGGGGAGCGGGGTTTTGGCCGGGGCCATGGACGGCGGAGGCAGGCTGCTCTGCCGTTGGTCGCTGGCTCTTCGGGGAAGATTCCGAACAGTGTTAGCCGGGAGGCACAAGACGGCCATCAAGCCATCTGGCGTAGATCGGACATTTCCAAAATAAAATAAAATAAAATCGTGTGACCCCAATTTAGTCTTCAGTCAACAAACGTGTGACCACTCTCATACCTTGCTATCTCTTAGTGTATTTCTTCAGATCAAAGAGATATGTCGTTCTTAACATTATGTGTTATCTGCATCTTCAGACACACCGTCTTCTGACTCACCGCAGCTGCTCCAACAAGGGAAGCATACACCAGAAGGGAGCTATAGTCCCCACTCAACAGTTCCCTGCATCGAATGCGCGCCCGACATGGACAGCCACAACAACTGCAGGGCCATCGACAAGTCAGCACATGATGCTCACTCCTATGGATGGCAGCCAGATAGGTTGTACCCTCATCTTACTTGTGTGCAACATTTATGGCTTTGTTATTCATCTAATCATGGAAAATAGATCATCACATTTCACTGTATATTCATGCTGATCTCTTACGGGTCTTGTTCAGGAGTCAACGCTGTTCCATAGTCCAGCTAAGATACTTGTTCTTTAGGTAATGTTGTTCCATAGTTATCATCCATCAGTCAATGCTATCCCACAGGCTGGTGATTGTAGTATTATACCACTTCTAGTATTACCTATGTTGTTCTTTAATACTTTTGTGTGCCATCTAGTTAATCTCGAGTACAAACGATACATATTCTGTAGCTTTCATCTATGTTCTCCCTTTGTTTATGAGACCTGTTGCTGCTAGTTAACCCCAGTCCTACTATTTATGTCGTCTCCTACAGGCACTCATTACATAAATCTAACTACTAGTTGTCTTCCATGCATGTCAGATATAATTGCACACACTGATATATCCACAAAAACCTCACGGAGCAATGTAAAGGCCAATAAACTTGATGTCAATGATACCCAATATGATGGAACATGTAAAGGCAGTTCTTCAAAAGACTTGCATAAATATGATGAATCCTCTTCACCCCACAAGGTCCTTGCTCTAACTTGGCCTGTGATATGGGTACAACATGCATATAATGTCCTCGAGTGTATCTACTCTGTTGCAATACCATGTGCTTAGCATGCTGATCATGCATGTAAATATGTCACGCCTTCCTGTTTTTCAGTACCTATTCCATTCATGATAACATGTTTTCAAATTCAAGTACTGTCATTCTACTCTATCGCAATGCCATCTGCTTAATTTTGACATCATGCTTCTGAATATCTTATACATTGTTATTCATCAGTATGTACTTTATCTGTCTACCATACCATGTTTTTTTACATTGAAGTGTTGTTCTAGTGCTCTGTTGCAATGCCATCTTAGTTTCCCAATCATACACGTGTATGTTGCCTTAGTTATTTCTGTATGTATTCCGCTAGCATACAGTTTTACATTCAACTAGTGTTTTTTTGCTATGTTGTCATGTCGTATCCCTAGCTCTTACACCATACCCCACCGTCCGGATTACATGTTGCCGAAATGGATAAAAAAGGATGTGTCTAGAACTGAAATACGCCTAGACCCATCCATTTTTTCCCGGATGGAGGGAATACATGTAAATATGTCATGCCTTTCTATTCTTCAGTACCTATTCCATCTCTCTGATGTAGCATGTTTTATAATTAAAGCACCATTTTTCTATACAAGGCATGCAAGGGGAAGACGACTATGTTATAATCTAAAGGGTTGCAAACAAGGCCTTTGCAAAAGATTCAAACGCCAGGAGATAATAAACCAACTCCAGTTTTTGTAGATACTGCTCCAGCACAGAGAAACCCAACTCCTACTGATAATAAGCAGATTCCAGTGGCCAAAGAACTAGTCCGCTCCGGTCCAGCAAAAATATGTCAACTCCATTCTAAGAAGCGTGTGCGTATCCTTGCATCATGAAATTTTATAGCATGCTGATCAAATTTTCTACATGTTTCTTACCCATCTCTCTTTTAGAAAATAAGCTTAACAGATAGAAGAATTTCTGCACTGGTATCGTATGTGAGGAAAGATTCTTGCAGGAATTCTCTGTGCTCCAATGAAGATGTAAGTACCTATTGTATATCACTATATTTTTACATCAGCATGTATTTTGTTAATCGGCGTGAATCCAACCTTTATCTGATCTAAATTTAGTTGTAGCAAAATGTATGATTAAAGGCCACAATGTTGATTTTTGTAAGGAAAACCGCCTGGTAGTTTTGCATCCTGAGCTGCATGAGTGTACTATCTCATATCAGTGGGTTTGAATACTTTGGTTCTGTAGTGGGTTTTCAGTGTTTTTTTACTATGTTGTCCTGTCGTATCCCAAGCTCTTACATCATACTCCCTCTGTTCGGATTACATGTCGCAGAAATGGATAAAACTGGATGTATCTAGAACTGAAATACACATAGACCCATCCATTTATTTCCGGATGGAGGGAATACATGTCAATATGTCATGCCTTTCTATTATTTGGTACCTCCTATTTCATCTCTGCTGTAGCATATTTTATAACTGAATCACCATTCTTCTATATAAGGCATGCAAGGGGAAGACGGCTGTGTTAGAATCTGAAGGGTTACAAACCAGGTCTTTGCAAAAGATCCAAAAGCCAGGAGATAATAAACCAACTCCATTTTTCATAGATACTGCTCCAGCACAGAGAAACCCAACTCCCACTGATAATAAGCAGATTCCAGTGGCCAATGAACTAGTCTGCTCCAGTCCAGCAAAAGAATGTCAACTCCATTCTAAGAAGCGTGTGCGTATCCTCGCATCATGAAATTTTATAGCATTCTGACCATATTTTCTACATGTTTATTACCCATCACTCTTTTAAAAAATAAGGTTAAACGATAGAAGATTCCTCCATTGGGATCGTATTCGAGGAAAATATCTTGCGGGAATTCTCTGTGCTCCAATGCTAATGTAAGTACCTGTTGTATATCACTATATTTTTACATCAGCATGTATTTTGTTAATCGGCGTGAATCTAACCTTTATCTGATCTAAAATTAGTTGTAGCAAAATGTTAAAGGCGCCAATGTTGATTTTTGTAAGGAAAACTGCCTGGTAGTTTTGCATACTGAGCTGCATGAGTGTACTATCTCATATCACGTACATTACTGAATTGTAGTGCTTCTCTGGTTGCCCATTCATTCATTGTGTCAATGTTGCTTTCGTATTACCTTACCTGGCTGATGATAGCTGTGCCATATTGTGTTAATTTGGTGTAGGCTAGTTGCCCAAACGTTCGTTGTGTCAATGTTGCTTTCCTATTACCTGACCTGGCCAATGATAGCAATGCTAGTGTGTTAATTTTGTGCAGGCTGCTGAAGATAAGAAGACAAACTCTGAAAACAGCAAGGCAACCCCATTGTTTCTTTCCAGTAAATCTAGGCCAGGTAATATGGCAAAAACTCATGATTAATCTATTTGGTTCCCGTCCTAATTTATGTTATGATGTAGTGGTCGAGACACTCTCCACTATCAATAATACAAGCCTGCCAAAGTTGCCATCTGAATCTGTTCAATATCCTCTTTCTCGAATGAAACGGAAAAAATGTATGTTTGTGAACCAATTAATGGCTGAAGCAATGATGGAAATGGTGGATGAATCAGAGGTGCAGAGTCGTGCGACACAACAACTGATCAATGTTTTCAGAGACAGTGTAGCAAAGCAGCAAGAACTTGCCCACATGCTTATGTGCGTCATCTGTGCTGAGGTTGCAGATTGTGACGTTGTAGATGGTTAGGTTCTGCTCATTTATTTGCACTGGCATCAATCTTTGATGGCCCAATGGATGTAATTTCCTGTAATATATGCTGGATGTGCAACGTTATTCCCTGTATGCCATACCTTTGCTTGATCGGTTTTGGTCCTGTGCATAATTGCTCATCGTAATGGGCTCAAATTATCTAATTTGGCCTAGAGACATGTACGAACTTTAGTGGGCCCATTAAGTTAATGGGCCGTTACTAGGCCAAAAGTTAATGGTCGGCCCTCTTACCTCTCGGGTCATTAACAGGCCGACATCGAAGCAGGCAATAGGTGGGCCCAATTTATTTCATGGGCGTTAACATGCCGTTACTAAGTTTGGGCTACATATGGCCCAACTATAGTGTAGGCCTTTAGCAGGCCGAAAGAGACAGCGGGCTTGTACTGGAAATCATCACCAACGATCCTCTCATCGGGAGGGGGTCAATCTCCATCAACATCTTCACCAGCACCATATCCTCTCAAACCCTAGTTCATCTCTTGTATCCGATCTTTGTCCCAAAACCTCAGATTGGTACCTATGGGTTGCTAGTAGTGTTGATTACTCTTTGTAGTTGACGCTAGTTGGTTTATTTGGTGGAAAATCATATGTGCAGATCCTTTATGCATATTAATACCCCTCTAATTATGAACATGAATATGATTTGCGAGTAGTTACGTTTGTTACTGAGGACATGGGAGAAGTCTTGCTATAAGTAGTCATGTGAATTTGGTATTCGTTCGATATTTTGATGAGATGTGTGTTGTCCCTCCTCTAGTGGTGTTATGTGAACGTCGACTACATGGCACTTCACCATTATCTGGGCCTAGAGGAAGGCATTGGGAAGTAATACATAGATGATGGATTGCTGAGTGACAGAAGCTTAAACCCTAGTTTATGCGTTGCTTCGTAAGGGGCCGATTTGGATCCATATGTTTCATGCTATGGTTAGGTTTACCTTAATACTTCTTTTGTAGTTGCGGATGCTTGCAATAGGGTTTAATCATAAGTGGGATGCTTGTCCAAGAAAGGGCAGTAACCAAGCACCAGTCCACCCACATATCAAATTATCAAAGTAACGAACGTGAATCATATGAGCTGATGAAAACTAGCTTGATGATAATTCCCATGTGTCCTCGGGAGCGCTTTTCTCTATATAAGAACTTGTCTAGGCTTGTCCTTTGCTACAAAAAGGATTGGGACATCTTGCTGCACCTTATTTACTTTCGTTGCTTGTTACCCGTTACAAATTACCTTATCACAAAACTATCTGTTACCGATAATTTCAGTGCTTGCAGAGAATAGCTTACTGAAAACTGCTTGCATTTCCTTCTGCTCCTCGTTGGGTTCGACACTCTTACTTATCAAAAGGACTAAGATAGATCCCCTACACTTGTGGGTCATCAAGACTCTTTTCTGGCACCGTTGCCGGGGAGTGAAGCGCCTTTGGTGAGTGGAACTTGGTAAGGAAAAATTTATATAGTGTGCTAAAATTTACTGTCACTTGTTACTATGGAACATAATCCTTTGAGGGGCTTGTTCGGGGTATCTTCACCCCGACCAGTTGAGCAAAGAGTTGCTCCTCAACCTACTGAACCTACTGAAAATGTTTACTTTGAAATTCCTCTGGGTATGATAGAGAAACTGCTAGCTAATCCCTTTACAGGAGATGGAACATTACATCCCAATTTACACCTAATCTATGTGGATGAAGTTTGTGGATTATTTAATCTTGCAGGTATGGCCGACGATGTTATCAAGAAGAACATATTCCATTTATCTTTGAAGGGAGAGTCATTGACATGGTATAGGCTATGGGATGATATGGGATCATGGAACTACAACCGATTGAAATTGGAATTTCACCAGAAGTTTTATCCTATGCATCTTGTTCATCGTGATCGTAATTATATATATAATTTTTGGCCTCGCAAAGGAGAAAGAATCACTCAAGCTTGGGGGAGGCTTAAGTCAATGTTATATTCATGCCCCAATCATGAGCTCTCAAGAGAAATGATTATTCAAAATTTTTATGCTCGGCTTTCTCTCAACAATCGCTCCATGCTCGATACTTCCTGTACTGGTTCTTTTATGATGAATACTATTGAATTCAGATGGGATTTATTGGAAATAATTAAACGCAACTCTGAAGATTGGGATGTCGATGAAGGTAAGGAGTCAGGTATGACACCTAAGTTTGATTGTGTTAAATCTTTTATGGATACCGATGCTTTTTGTGAATTTAGCACTAAATACGGAGACTCTGAGATAGTAGCTTCTTTCTATGAATCATTTGCTACTCATGTTGACCTCCCTAAGGAGAAGTGGTTCAAATATAATCCTCCCATTGAAGTAAAAGTAGTTGCACCTATTAAAGTTGAAGAAAAGACTATCACTTATAATGATCTTATTGTCCCTACTACTTATATTGAGAAACCACCTTTCCCTGTTAGGATAAAGGATCATGCTAAAGCTTCAACTGTGGTTCGCAAAAGTAATACTAAAACACCTACACCACCTGAGCATATTAAAGTTGAACCTAGTATTGCTATGGTTAAAGATCTCTTGGCTGATGATATTAATGGGCATGTTATTTACTTCTGTGATGAAGCTGCTAGAATTGCTAGACCAGATACTAAGAAACATAGACCTGTTGTAGGCATGCCTGTTATTTCTGTTAAAATAGGAGATCATTGTTATCATGCCTTATGTGACATGGGTGCTAGTGCCAGTGCAATACCTCATTCCATATACAAAGAAATTATGCATGATATTGCACCTGCTGAGATAGAAGAAATCGATGTTACAATTAAGCTTGCCAATAGAGATACTATTTCACCAATTGGGATTATTTGAGATGCTGAAGTCTTCTATGGGAAAGTTAAATATCCTGCTGATTTTCTTGTTCTTGGTTCACCAAGATGACTTTTTTCCCATCTTATTTGGTAGACCATTCTTGAACACTGTTAATGCTAAGATAGATTGCGAAAAGGATATTATTACTATTGGTTTGGGGGATATGTCTCATGAGTTTAATTTTGCTAAGTTTCATAGACAACCCCATGATAAAGAATTGCCTAGTAAGGATGAAATTATTGGTCTTGCTTATATTGTCGTGCCTCCTAATGATCCTTTAGAACAATATTTGCTAGACCATGAAAATGATATGTTTATGAATGAAAGAACGGAGATAGACGAAGTATTCTTTAAACAGGGACCCATTTTGAAACACAACTTGCCAGTTGAAATCCTAGGGGATCCTCCACCACCCAAGGGTGATCCCGTGTTTGAGCTTATACCATTACCTGATACTCTTAAATATGCTTATCTTGATGAAAAGAAGATATATCCTGTTATTATTAGTGCTAACCTTTTTTTAGAGCAGGAAGAGGAAAGATTATTGAATACTCTGAAGAAGCACCGTGCTGCTATTGGATATACTCTTAATGATCCTAAGGGCATTAGTCCCACTCTATGCCAACACAAAATTAAATTGGAGAAAGACGCCAAACCAGTTATTGACCACCAACGACGGTTAAATCCTAAGATGAAAGAAGTGGTAAGAAAGGAAATACTAAAGCTCCTCGAGGCAGGTATAATTTATCCCATTGCTGATAGTCAGTGGGTAAGCCCTGTCCATTGTGTCCCTAAGAAGGGAGGTATTACTGTCGTTCCTAATGATAAAGATGAGTTGATCCCGCAAAGAATTGTTACAGGTTATAGGATGGTAATTGATTTCTGCAAATTAAATAAAGCTACTAAAAAGGATCATTACCCTCTGCCTTTTATTGATCAAATGCTAGAAATATTATCTAAACATACACATTTTTGCTTTCTAGATGGTTACTCCGGTTTCTCTCAAATACCTGTGTCAGCAGAGGATCAGGAAAAGACCACTTTTACTTGCCCTTTCAGTACTTTTGCTTATAGACGTATGCCTTTTGGTTTATGTAATGCACCTCCTACCTTTCAAAGATGCATGATGGCTATATTCTCTGACTTTTGTGAAAATATTTGTGAGGTTTTCATGGATGATTTCTCCGTTTATGGATCTTCTTTTGATGATTGCTTGAGCAACCTTGATCGAGTTTTGTAGAGATGCGAAGATAATAGTCTTGTCTTGAATTGGGATAAGTGACACTTTATGGTTAATGAAGGTATTGTCTTGGGGCATAAAATTTCTGAAAGAGGTATTGAAGTTGATAAAGCTAAAGTTGATGCTATTGAAAAGATGCCATGTCCCAAGGACATCAAAGGTATAAGAAGTTTCCTTGGTCATGCCGATTTTTATAGGAGGTTCATTAAGGACTTCTCTAAAATTTCTAGGCCTCTGACTAATCTATTACAAAAAGATATTCCTTTTGTCTTTGATGATGATTGTGTAGAAGCATTTGAAATACTTAAGAAAGCTTTGATCTCTGCACCTATTGTTCAGCCACCTGATTGGAATAGGAAAAGAAGAAGTAGTCCGGGAAGGACTCGAGGCATCCACGAGGGTGGAGGGCGCGTCCTACCCCCCTGGGCGCGCCCCCTGCCTCGTGGGCACCTCGTGCGCTCTTCGGACTCCGTTTTCTTGCACGATACTTCTTTTGGTCGGTAAAAATTCATTAGATAATCTCCTGAAGGTTTTGACCATCGTATCACACAAATATCTTTTGTCTTTGTTTCGAGCTATTTCTGCAACAGGTTTAGAGCAAGATGTCTTCTCAAGAGTCAGTCGGCGAGAGTTGGGTGTCTCATCCGACACCGGCTCCAGGAGCAAACAGCGATGCCTATCACTTTGGGCCATCAACGAAGGATGAGATGGAGGCTGACTTGAAAAGGATAGATGCCATGGAGGAAGATCAAGAAGTCACCTCTCGTTTCCGAGCCGGATTCATGATGGGGGAACTATAGAGCTCAGCTATTCCAAACTCGTCCATCCCTTCCAATGTTAGATTTCTTTCTTATGAAACTATGAAAAAGAGTGTCACTTGTTCTCCAGCAGCTATGCAACATCCATGGGTGAAAGGAGCTTTAGCCGTCGCGGGTAAGCTCCGTAAGGAAACAATGGATCTCAAGTAGCAAGTCAATAAGCTCGAGGAGGAGAATCGTATCCTGAGGGGCATCATCACCAAGAATATCACACCACCACCTCCGAAGAAGGAGACATAATCACATGGGTATGGGCACTCCCCTTGGCAACTACCAAGCTTGGGGGAGGTGCCCCGGTATTGTATCACCATCACACTCCTATCTTTACCGTTTTACTTAGTTCGATCCTTTTAGTAATATCCTGATCTAGTAGAATAAAGTTTTGGTATGTTTTAGTTTTGAAGTTTTGCCTTATGATCCCTTTATGTAATCGAGTCCGTGAGCTATATATAATAAAGATTAGTGTTGGGTCAAGGGCTTTGTCATCTTGTTTTGATCTTGAGAAAATAAAAGAAGTATAAAAAGAAATAAAAGAGATCATATTGATCTTATGGAGAGTAATGACTTCACATATAAGAGTATGATGAATAAAAGTTGTTGAGAGTTGGCAAACATAGTTTTGGTCAACGTTGCAATTAATAGGAAGTAATAAAGAAAGAGAGGTTTTCACATATAAATATACTATCTTGGAAATCTTTTATTATTGTGAGCACTCATCAAAATATGACGTGCTAAAGAGTTGATGTTGGACAAGGAAGACAAGGTAATGGTTATGTTTTCTTATATCCGAAATAAAGTATATTGTCATGGATCATCCAACATGTTGAGCTTGCCTTTCCCTATCATGCTAGCCAAATTCCTTGCACCAAGTAGAGATACTACTTGTGTTTCCAATTATCCTTAAACCCAGTTTTGCCATGAGAGTCCACCATACCTACCTATGGATTGAGTAAGATCCTTCAAGTAAGTTGTCATGTTACATGCAATAAAAATTGCTCTCTAAATATGTATGACTTATTAGTGTGGAGAAAATAAGCTTTATACTATCTTGTGATATGGAAGCAATAAAAGCAACAGACTGCATAATAAAGGTTCATATCACAGGTGGCAATATAAAGTGATGTTCTTTTGCATTAAGATTTCATGCATCCAACCATAAAAGCACATGAAAACCTCTGCTTCCCTCTGCGAAGGGCCTATCTTTTACTTTTGTCTTATACATTATGCAAGAGTCATGGTGATATTCACCTTTCCTTTTTACATTTTATCCTTTGGCAAGCACCTCGTGTTGGAAAGATCCTGATATATATATCCAATTGGATGTAAGTTAGCATGAACTATTATTGTTGACATCACCCTTGAGGTAAAAGGTTGGGAGGCAACACTATAAGCCCCTATCTTACTTTGTGTCCGATTGAAACTCCATACCCATAAGTATTGTGTGAGTGTTAGCAATTGTGAAAGCCTAATGATAGTTGAGTATGTGGACTTGCTGAAAAGCTCTTATATTAAATCTTTCCGATGTTATGATAAATTGCAATTGCTTCAATGACCGAGATTATAGTTTGTTAGTTTTCAATGAAGTTTCTGATTCATACTTGACATTGTGAATAGATTATCACTTGAGCATAAGAAATCATATGAATTTTTTTATTTATGTTGCTGTTATAAGAATAATCATGATGCCCTCACGTCCGTATTTTATTTTATCGACACCTCTATCTCTAAACATGTGGACATATTTTTCAATTTCGGCTTCCGCTTGAGGCAAGCGGGGTCTAAGCTTGGGGGAGTTGATACGTCCATTTTGCATCATGCTTTTATATCTATATTTATTGCATTATGGGCTGTTATTACACGTTATGTCACAATACTGATGCCTATTCTCTCTTATTTTACAAGGTTTACATGAAGAGGGAGAATGCCGGCAGCTGTGATTCTGGGCTGGAAAAGGAGCAAATTAGAGACCTATTCTGCACAACTCCAAAAGTCCTGAAACTCCATGAAAGTTATTTTTGGATTTTATAAAAAATACTGAGCGGAAGAAATACCAGAGGGGGGCCACCCACCGTGCACAAGGTTGGGGGGGCGCCCTACCCCCTAGGTGCGCCCCTGCCTCGTGGGCCCCGTGGCAGGCCTCCGGTGACCATCTTATGCTATATGAAGTGTTTTACCCTGGAAAAAATCACAAGCAAGCTTTCGGGAGAAAATCTACCGCCACGAGGCGGAACCTTGGCGGAACCAATCTAGGGCTCCGGCGGAGCTGTTATGCAGGGGAAACTTCCTTCCGGGAGGGGGAAATCATCACCATCATCATCACCAATGATCCTCTCATTGGGAGGGGGTCAATCTCCATAAACATCTTCACTAGCACCATCTCCTCTCAAACCCTAGTTCATCTCTTGTATTCGATCTTTGTCCCAAAACCTCATATTGGTACCTGTGGGTTGCTAGTAGTGTTGATTAATCCTTGTAGTTGATGCTAGTTGGTTTATTTGGTGGAAGATCATATGTTCAGATCCTTTATGCATAAATACCCCTCTGATTATGAACATGAATATGATTTGTGAGTAGTTACAATTGTTCCTGAGGATATGGGAGAAGTCTTGCTATAAGTAGTCATGTGAATTTGGTATTCGTTCGATGTTTTGATGAGATGTATGTTGTCTCTCCTCTAGTGGTTTTATGTGAATGTCGACTACATGACACTTCACCATTATTTGGCCCTTGAGGAAGGCATTGGGAAGTAATAAGTACATGATGGGTTGCTAGAGTGACAAAAGCTTAAACCCTAGTTTATGCGTTGCTTCGTAAGGGGCCGATTTGGATCCATATGTTTCATGCTATGGTTAGGTTTACCTTAATACTTCTTTCGTAGTTGCGGATGCTTGCAATAGGGGTTAATCATAAGTGGTATCCTTGTCCAAGAAAGGTTAGTACCCAAGCACCGGTCCACCCACATATCAAATTATCAAAGTAACGAACGCGAATCATATGAGCATGATGAAAACTGGCTTGACGATGATTCCCATGTGTCCTCAGGATTGCTTTTCTCTATATAAGAACTTGTCCAGGCTTGTCCTTTGCTACAAAAAGGATTGTGCCATCTTGCTGCACCTTATTTACTTTCATTGCTTGTTACCCGTTACAAATTACCTTATCACAAAACTATCTGTTATCGATAATTTCAGTGCTCGCAGAGAATACCTTATGGAAAACTGCTTGTCATTTCCTGCTGCTCCTCGTTGGGTTCGCCACTCTTACTTATCGAAAGGACTACAATAGATCCCCTAAACTTGTGGGTCATCACCAACATACTACGACCTCTTCAAGAAACTCCAACTCCTCAAGCAAGGAACAAAGAGTGTTGAAGAATACTACAAGGAAATGGAGATTGCCATGATAAGAGCCAATGTCACGGAAGATGATGAGCAAACTATGGCCCATTTCTTCAATGGACTCAATCATCCCATCAAGAAGATTGCCGACTTCCAACCCTAATCCAACCTCATTGAGCTAGTGCATCAAGCTACCAAAGCGGAACGTCAAGTGCAAGATGACTTCAAGTACACCAAGTACTCTTCGAAGAGATACGACTTCTCCAACAACCAAGCTTCAACTACTCCAACACCTCCTACCACAACCAAGCCATCTACAAACAACGGCGACAAGTCAAGTTACAAGAAAACTTCGACAACCTCAAGTTGTCCTCCTACTACAAGCAACTTCAAGCCACGAGCTTCATCATCTACTTCAACTGATGATACCGTCAAGACAAGTTCCATCAAGTGTTTCACATGTGGGGGCCGAGGCCACAAGTCCTTTGAGTGTACCAACATGCGCACCATGATGATCAACGACGACGGAACCTATGACTCCATGTGTGAAGAGGAAATCGAAGCCCTTGAGCAAGTGGCCATGCACCATCGCGTGAACAAAGATGAAGATGATCAAGTCTTTTGTGATGAGGATTCGATCCCCGCTCTCGTCGTCTGCAAGGTTTTGACTCTTCAACATCAACAAGATGAAGACCAAAGATGCCATATCTTCCGCACCAAGGCCGGCATCAATGGAAGGTCTGTCAAGGTGATCATCGATGGAGGGAGTTGCCATAACTTGGCAAGTGAAGAACTATGCTCCAAGCTCCAATTGGTCAAGATGAAGCACCCACATGCCTAAAAGGTTCAATGGCTAAGCGATTCCGGCACTATCCAAGTCGAGCATACAGTACAAGTTTCCTTCAAGGCAGGAGCATATGAAGACACTTTAAAGTGTGATGTCGTCCCGATGTCCATTTGCCACCTCCTTCTTGGTCGACCATGGCAATTTGACCGAGGCATCATCCACAATGGGCGTACCAATCACTATAGCTTCAAGATGAAAGGAAAGGAGTACGTGCTACGACCTATGTCTCCAAGTCAAGTAATCGCCGACAAGCAAGCCACCCATCATGGAGAAAAGAGTGAGAGAGCGAATCACCACAAAGAGAGTGAGCGCCACAAGCCAAAATCGAGTGCCTCCACGATGAGCGACAAGAAAAACTTAGTCGTATTTTCCACCAAAAGTGAGATGAGAGAAGTGTGTGAGAACCCATCAAGTGTTATGCACTATGTCCTTTTGTGCAAGGATGAGGCACCAAAAACTAACACCTCTCACAATCTACCTTTAGTGTTGTCTTCTCTTTTGTAGGAATTCCAAGATGTTTTCCCCGATGAGCTACCTCTGGGTCTACCTCCTCTACGAGGCATTGAGCATCGAATCGACCTCATCCCCGGAGCACCTCTACCTAACAAGGCTCCATACCATGTCAACCCCGAGGAAACTAAGGAGATCCAATGACAAGTACAACAACTCATCGACAACGGTCATCTATGTGAAAGTTTGAGCCCTTGTACCGTCCCGGTAATCCTTGTTCCCAAGAAATATGGTACATATCGCATGTGTTCTGATTGCCGTCCCATCAATGCTATCACTGTTCGATATCGTTACCCTATTCCACGCCTAGATGATATGCTTGATGATCTTAGCAGAGCCACCATCTTCTCTAAGATTGATCTTAAGAGTGGCTACTATCAAATACGCATCCAAGAAGGTGATGAATGGAAAACCACATTTAAGACCAAATTGGGCTTATATGAATGGCTAGTTATGCCAATAGGTTTATCCGAAGCACCTGATACTTTCATGTGAGTCATGCATTTTGTTCTTCGACCCTATATTGGTGTATTTGTTGTGTTCTAATTTGACGATATTCTTGTCTTTAGCAAATCCCTCAAAGATCATGTCACCCATCTTACAACCGTGTTGCAAACCCTTAGGAAAGAGCTCCTTTATGCTCATATGGACAAATGCCTTTTTGGTGTTGATAAGCTTGTTTTCTTGGGTTTCGTTGTGTCTTCTAAGGGTGTTCATGTAGATGAATCTAAGATTAATTCTATTAAGACTTGGCCCCAACCAACCAACTTACAACAAGTGCGTAGTTTTCTTGGTTTAGCCGGTTTCTATCATAGATTTGTGAAGGATTTTAGCACCATTGCTTCACCTTTGCATTCTTTGAGTAAGAAAAATGCTCCTTTTGTTTGGGGACCATCACAAGATACCGCATTTAATGAGCTTAAGAATTTGCTTACTCATGCTCTCGTGCTTGCATTACCCAACTTTGACAAACCTTTTGAAATTCATTGTGATGCTAGCGGTAATGGCATAGGAGGTGTGTTAACGCAAGAGAAGCGCCCCATAGCATATTTTAGTGAGAAACTTCCTAGAGCGTAACTCAATTATCCCATCTATGACAAAGAGCTATATGCTTTAGTGCGAGTTTTGTGTGAATGGGAACACTATCTTCGCCCTCATGAATTTATCATCCATACCGATCATGAAACGCTCAAGTACCTAAAGGGTCAAACTAAGTTGAACAAGCATCATGCTAAGTGGAGTGAATTCATTGAGTCTTTTCCTTATGTCATCAAGTACATCAAAGGTAAGGGAAATATTGTTGCGGATGCTCTTTCCCGCATATGCATGCTTGTTAGTAAACTTGAATTAAATGTCATTGGCTTTGAGCACATAAAAGACTTGTATGCGCATGATCCTACTTTTTCTATTCCTTATGCCAAGTGTTTGATGCATACATCTTGGGAATGCTATTACATCAAGGATGATTACCTTATGAGAGCTAACAAACTTTGCATTCCCGAGTCTTCTCTTCATTTGCTCCTTTTTCAAGAGGCTCATGGAGGTGGACTAATGGGACACTTTGGATGCAACAAGACATTTGGTACGCTCTCCAAGAACATTTTTGGCCCAAGATGTTCCGCGACGTCTCACGCTTCACCAACCATTGTTTGACATGTCGCAAAGCTAAGTCAAAAGCTCAATCCCACGGTCTTTACATGCCACTTCCTATTCCATATCAACCTTGGGAAGACATTAGCATGGACTTTGTACTTGGTTTGCCTAGAACTCAAAATGTTCCGTGTTTGTTGTTGTGGACCGATTCTCTAAGATGGCTTATTTTAGCCCATGCAACAAGATAGACGATGCTTCACATATTGCAAATATTTTTTGTAGGGAAATCTTGCGCCTCCATAGAGTGCCAAAGATGATTGTCTCGGACCGCGATGTCAAGTTCTTGAGTTACTTTTGGAAGACTCTATGCGCCAAGCTCGGAATCAAGCTCTTGTTCTCTTCGGCATACCATCCTCAAACTGATGGCCAAATGGAGGTGATGAACCGAACACTCTACACCCTACTACGAGTGTTGATCAAGAGGAACATCAAGGAGTGGGAGGAGTGTCTACCCGTTGTTGAGTACGCCTACAACCATGCAAGAAATTGCACAACCGGCAAGTCCCCCTTCGAGGTTGTCTACGGTTTCAACCCGTTGTCCCCATTGGACATTCTTCCTCTTACACTACAAGGGCACACCAACATGGACGCGAGTGCACGAGCAAGCTACTTCAAGAGGATGCATGAAGATATAAGGCACACCATCGAGCACCAAGTACAACGACTCGCGACCAAGCTCAACATCAACAAGCAACCCATGATATTCAATGTTGGAGATCTTGTGTGGCTACACCTTCGCAAGGAATGCTTCCCCAATGAACGCAAGTCCAAACTTCTACCCCGAGCCGATGGACCCTTCAAGGTGCTGGCACGCTACAACAACAATGCTTACAAGATCGACCTCCCAAGGGACAAGTACAACATGAGCGACATCTTCAATGTCAAGGACCTCTCTGCCTACCATGGTGATGATGTTTTCCATCCAAGGTTGAATCTTTCCCAAGGGGGCGAGATGATGCGGAGCGTCCCACGATCATCCACATGGACGCATCTACATCTCCTACGACACCACGTGGACCAATGACAAGAGCTCACGCAAAGGCTTTCAAAGATAAGGTCAACTCGCACCTCTCTGAACTACCACTTTCTACACATGAGACATGGCTACTACCTCAAGCGGAAACACTATGTGTGATCAGGTACTTGGAGGAAGGCCACAGATCAGCTACACCCAACGGACAAGACGACGAGGACACCGAGCATGAGCGACAAGAAGAAGAGCTTCCAAAGAAGCTACAGCGAGCGGACGCCCGACGAGGACCGGACGTCCGGCGCCTGACGCTCCAGCCAGCGGACGTCCGACCAGGACTGGACATCCGGTGCCTGAAGGCCCAGCTGACCCATGTCCCAGCCGACAAAAGCTATAGTAAGCGGACGTCCGACCTCCTCTGGACGACCGTCAACACTTCCTAGTGAGTGGACGTCCGGCCCCCACAGGACGACCGACAGTTCCACATCCGAGCCGATTATGTGGAAGTCCGAAGCGACCGGACGACCGGCCACCTCCGGACGTCCGGTACCACTATTACAGAACATAATTAGCGGAAGTCCGAGCCCTACCGGACGTCCAGACCTCCGCGAGCCACCGGACGACCGTTGAGGACCGGACTTCCGCTGCTTGTGTGTGCGCAATTTCGGGCCTGAGGCCCATGTACCCGTTCATTTCGCCCCCTTTTGCACTTAGACAATAAATAGACCTCCTCCTCCTACTAGTTAGGGTTAGAATTGGTTTAGCTCGTATTAGATATATGGCTTTGCTCATCCACTTGGTTACTTCTCCATCGGAGCTCACGACCTCTTCGGAGAAGATCCCCCAAGCAGATTCAAGACCCCATCACGGGAAGACCCTTCAAGACCTCCTCATGGAGAAGACCCTTTGTATCGTCCTTTGTTGACTTTGGATCGTGTAACTCTTTGTGCCCCACAGATCTAGCATATGTGTGACCGAATCTTGTTGGTTTGAGTGTTTCTCTCGTGTTTCCCCTCGTGATTTCTCCTCGTGTTCTTCGTGTTCTTCATAGGATTCCCTCCAATCGTGAAAGATCGGGCATCTAGGGTTCTACCCTACACCAACAAGTCTCTAATGATATCACCTACCCAAACAAACAAATACTTGCACCAAATGCGATAAAGGGGTTGTCAATCCCTTCATGGTTACTTGCAAGGATGACATCTGATAGAGATAGGTTTAAAAGATAAATAGAAGTGCAATATAAAATAAAGGTAAATAAATTGCAGCTAGGTATTTTTGTGTTTTGGCTCTTATAGATCTAAAAATAATATGATAAGAATATACCCGGGGGCCATAGTTTTCACCAGAGGCTTCTCTCTTGAAAGAAAGCATACGGTGGGTGAGCAAATTACTATTGACCAATTGATAGAAAAGCGAATAATTATGATGATATCTAAGGCAATGATCATACATATAGGCATGATATCCGTGGCAAGTTGACCGACTCCTGCCCGCATCTACTAATATTACTCCACACATCGACCGCTATCGAGCATGCATCTAGTGTATTGAGTTAACAAGCATGGAGTAACGCCTTAAGCAAGATGACATGATGTAGAGGGATAGATCCAATCAATATGAATAATCCCCATCGTTTTATACTTAATGGCAACAATGCAATACGTGTCATGTCCCCTTCTGTCACTGGGTATGAGCACCACAAGATTGAACCCAATACAATGCACCTCTCCCATTGCAAGAAAAATCAATCTAGTTCGCCAAACCAAATCAATAGATCAGAGAGAAATACAAAGCTATCTTAATCATGCATAAAAGAGTTCATAGAAGACTCAAATAACATTCACAGACAATCTGATCATAAACCCACAATTCAATGGATCTCAACAAACGCACCACAAAAGAAGATTACATCGAATAGATCTCCAAGAATATCGAGGAGAACAATGTATTGAAGATCAAAGAGAGAGAAGAAGCCATCTAGCTACTAGCTATGGACCCATAGGTCTATGGTAAACTACTCACACATCATCAGAAGAGCATCAAGGTTGACACTACTAGGGAAAAGCCTATACACAGAATCTTACCAGCAGCGCTCTTCAAAATACCACGCTACTGCTATTTAGCAGCAGCGCGCGTTGTCAAAACGTGCTGCTGATAGGAAAATAGCAGTAGCGCGTCCACCGCATACAGCGCTACTGCTATAGTTGCCATGACCTCGCCCCCGCTAGTTATACCAGTAGCGCACTATACTAAACAGCGCTACTGTTATTCAGATTAGCTGTAGCGCGTTTTGGCAAACACGCTACAACTCTCCCTACCTTATCCCCACGCACACGACCGACCCTCTCACTCACACTCTCACTCTCGCCCGCGTAACCGTCGTCGTGCGTCGCCGCCGCCGCCGCCTTCGTCCGTCCGCCACCGAGGTACTCCCCTCCTTCCGTCCCTCCTCCCTCCTCCTCGCACATCCTCCCTCCGCGTGCGGCCGCCCCTCCCTCCTCCACCGCCGCCCTCCTCCCTCCGCCTGCGGCCGCCCCTCCTCCCTCCTCCGCCGGCAGCCCTCCTCCCACCTCCCTCGACCTCGCCGCCCCTAGCTACCTCTCCGTCGCCCCCACCCCCTGCCACTAGTTAGTACTAGATTTAGTAGTAGTAGATGTTAATTTAGGGTTCATAGCTAGTACTAGATGTTGCTTAGTTAGTACTAGATTTTTAGTAGTAGTAGTGGTAGTTGAACTACTTTAGTTGTAGTTGAACTAGTTTAGTAAGTAAATTAATAAACTAGTTGAACTAGTTGAATTAATAGAACTAATGTATTTTTAGTAAGATAATTAATATAACTAGTTGAACTACTTTATTTTTAGAAAGAACTAGTTTTTTTTCTATATATAGTAAGTTTATATTTAGTAAGAACTAGTTGAATTAATAAAACTAGTTGAACATGTCATATTTGTTGTTATTTTTTAGTTTAAGCAATTATTCGAGATGTATTAGTGATAACTTATATGGTTTCAGGTGACCACCGTCGTCCCCGTCGCCGACCCCCTCCGACATCCCCGCCGTCGTCCCAATCACCGACCCCCTCCGACATCGAGGTGAGACCAGCCAAATATCCTTGTATATCTTGTGTTGTTGCTCAAATAGGATATGTGGTTGCCCAAGTGGCCATTCATGTTCAGTTTACATCTCCGAGTGGCCTATGTTTTGCCGGAGTGTTGATTAATTTCCGTTCCGGCAAATTTCAGGCGCTCGATATGTCCTTTTTTAGCAAAGGTCATGCCGGATTTTTTCGTGAATTCTGGCATGACTTGTGCTAGAATATGTACAAGTTTAATCTTTGAATTATGATTGTAGGAAATGTCGTACTCGGACGATGACAGTTTCCCGGGGGAGTGTAGCTGGTGCCATGACGATCGAGGTATGTGCGACAGGTTCATTCGGCTGGACGAAGATCGGCGCTTCAGCATTAAGCTCGAGGAGACCTTCGATTGTGAAATGGTACGCAACAACGACAAGTGTTTTTTTCGTAATTAAGCACGACTTCAACTATTTCAACATCTAATTTTCATATTTTACAATTCGACTAGCTTATCCCATGCCATGCAAGACGCTATGTCTTGGAGAGGATGGGTTTTGAAGACCATGAAAATTTCGAAACAAAGAAAATACACCTAAGGACCCATCATGATATGGATTTTGAAGTAAATCTGTGCAATGCTCAGAGCGTAACCCATTTTGGCTGCCAAAATTGGGAAGCACTTTGCAAAATGTATGGTTTTTATGAGGGTATGATTGTCACCATGGATCTTGGTGATCCTGACAGCGAGGAAGACAATATGGACATTTGGGTCCTTGTTGATACACTTACGATTGCACCGCTATGTGAGTTTCTCAAACATAGTTATTAACTAATTTATATTGTTTATTTCAAAATAGTTGATAGCTTATTTCCATTGACAGCTTATTTTGATTCTTCAAAGACTGTACGGAAGATGGTAGATAAAACCCACTACACCGATGGCACCGAATTAACGTATAAGGAGAAAAATCATCTGATCGCATTTTGTACTCTTCTTGAGAATTACAATGACTATTATCGAACTCCTCCAAATTATGGTGAATACGTGCCACTAGTGCATGTGTTGAACCACGATAACTTCTCTGGAGATACCCTGGTAAGATTTTTTACTATTACGACATCCGTGCATCTTTTGCATACTTCTAAAACTAGTACATCATTGCTAACTACGAAGTTATTATTATGTTTTTCAACAGAAACTCCTGATGGGTTGTGTGCCTCATCTGATGTCTCTGCATGGTCGCCTCTCAGTTTTGAACATACTGCCAGGTAAATCTACGGAGCTCACCTGTGCATATTGGATTTCTAAAACTCGTGAACACATGATCATCAAAGAATGGAAGAAATGCATGGACATTCGCAAGGAGGTTCTTGGAAGTAACATTCAGCGAAAGGCAAGAATTGGAGACAGGCTAATCTCCATTCTCCATAATGGAGAGTCAGGGGCTATCTTGTTTTTTGCTATTTTACCTTAGAAAATGTAGTAGGTCTTAATCGAATGTAATAGGTCCTATGAGGTACAATATGTTTATTATATGGTAATGTGTTAGAGTTGATAATGATGATCTTGAGGAGGTGTTATGTGATGTCAATGATGAAAACGATGATCTTGAGGAGGTGTTATATGACAATGATGTATTATGATGATAAGTTGTTAATGATATGATGATGATATTATTATATCATTGGGTGAAAGAACCACGGATTAGTTTCAAGTGGATGGACATCCACTTGAAACTAGTCCACGGTTCTTTCACCCCATGATGTAATAACTCATTATGATGTAAAAACAATCTCTAAATTCCTGTTGTATGAAAACTTGTGTAAAGGTGTATGAATACAACGTGAAATAGAAAAGAAATAAAATACTAAATAATAGTAGTAGCGCGGGAGAGGAGAAGCGCTACTACTAATTACCAGTAGCGATGTTCTGAAGAAGCGCTGCTACTAAGTCAATTTAGCAGTAGCGTGGGTCCAGACGCGCTATTGCTAAGCATTAGCTGTAGCGCCTTATCAGTAGTGCTCCTGCCCGCGCTACTGATAGGCCCAAAACCCGCGCTGCTGCTAGGCTTTTCCCTAGTAGTGTGATGTAGAGGCCCTCCATGATCGAATCCCCCTCTGGCAGAGTACCGTAACAGGTCTCCAGATGGGATCTCACGAGGACAGAAACTTGCGGCGGCGGAAAAGTATTTTTGGCGTGCCTTTTGGTATACCAAGAATATTTGTGTATTTGTAGAGATGAGACTAGGTGTTGTAGGGTGAAACCCTAGAGGGATATTTTCACACTTGGAGGGGGAAAAGGAGGAAGAACACTCAAGAACACAAGGCACAAAACACTCAAACAAACCCAAATATCACATCCACTAGAGTAGCATACTTGAGATCCACAAAATTACATGAACAATTCATGGAAAATAGCACTAGGTAAGTTCTTCCCACTAGGTGAGGTCTTGATGATGATCTTCTCCAAAAGGAGGACTTGACAATCCAAAGGATTCTTCCCTAGGTGGGGGCTTGATCTCCAAGAGGAGGGGATACAAGGAGCAAAGCTCTCTTTGGTCTTCTAAAATACTTTGCTAACCCTAAAAACTGATAGGAGCACAAAATATATAGTCTAGGGGCGAAAGGGTATGGGCCTCAAAGGTTACATGGGCTTTTTAGCCGAATTCGTAGAGGCCTACCGGACAGTCCGGTGCGATGGACCGGACATTCCAGTGAGTACAAACACATTTTCGGGTGCCACCGGGCTGTTCGTTGTGGGGACCGGACTGTCCGGTAGTGCAATTTCTATGCGACTGGACTGCCCGTTGGGGGACCGGACTGTTCGGTAGTGCAATTTCTGCACGCTTCGTTTTCATCATCTTGACACCTCCGGTCAGTTCTTGGGTCTTGGGGTCCTTCTCTTAGGCCTTGGGGGTACTCCTTAACCTCTTGCCGGAGTTCGTCCTCGTACCTAATGAAACATAGCATATTTTAGTGAGGTAGCAACCAAGTTCCATTCATGTCCATATCTATCTCTAGTAGGAATAAGTTCACCTCAGATTCAATGGCGCATGCTCGAGCTCTTGTCATAGGTCCACTTGGTGCTTGATGCATTGGTGTAGATTCCATGGGGATGATGGAAGGATGCTCCGCATCACTAGGGTTGGAGGAGCATCAGGGGGCCCACAAGCCTGGCCCCCCCTAGGGAGTGACTCCCGAGCTTGTTGCCAACTATTGGCCGCTCTGACCCCCTCCTGAAGGTTCCTGGGTGTCTTCTGGTCCAAGAAAAATCCTCAAAAAGTTTTGTTTCGTTTGGATTCTGTTTGGTATTGATTTTCAGTGAAAGAAAAAACAAGGAAAAAACAACAACTGACACTTGGCACTAGGTTAATAGGTTAGTCCCCAAAAAGATATAAAATAGCATAATAATGCATATAAAACATCCAAGATTGATAATATAATAGCATGGAACAATCAAAAATTGTATATATGTTGGAGACATATCAGGTACTATCCTGCTTTGTAGTTCTTTCTACATGTTTAACCAAGGTATTGTCAAGATAATGTCTCTATTAATATAAATGGGGTACACTATTTTAGGAATGGTACTTTCCTGCTTTGTCTTTCTTTATACATGTTCAACTGAGGTATTGTTAAGATAATGTCTGGGTTAATATGAATGAATGACACTGTTGGAGAATTGCTACTGTCCTGCTTTGTTTCCCATTGAGATAAGGTAGATGCTTTTTTCTTGTGGGCACACAATTCATGAACTGTTATTGGTCATTTATTGTTTCCTTTATACCTATTTATGCATACAGTGATATGAAAACTTGTGCTCGTTGCTATTTCGAGTTTGATTTTAGTTGAACTGCACAAAAGGAGCCAATGTTTTTAAGGCAAATTGTTGCATTATTGGGCCCTGTTGATCTTTCCACTTTGCAGAAATAAACAATCACTGTTTACGCTACATTACAGAATGAAAAATTGAGAAGCTTTAGAGAGTATTAGTAGACGCTGGTGACATGACTAGTCTGTAGAGCTCATGTGGCAACTCAACAGCACGTGGAGTGCAAAATTCTACAACAAGGAAATGTATCACCAAGTTAGTGGCCGACGTAGCTGTAACAAATGGGGTCGGTATCGGACATCATCCTTATGATCGTGCTTTGTTATGTTGTGCTACTTATATTGTTGTATTGTTTGAATAAGTGTTTAATTGAATCTATTGTATTGCTACCTTTTCCTGTCAAGGTAATGAAGATGATTATATTTGTGAGTGTATGTTTAATCAACTAGTACCACTCTTATATTCATCACAATTTTTCTGTATTTTTGCAGACAGGGATGCTCAGCTTGATTTCAGTGGAACTGCACAAAATGTTCAGATGGTTCGTGTCCTCCATAATACTTCATCATGCACAATACATCAAATGGTTCTCTAATCATTTGTTGTCACCTTGAGCCGCCGGACTATCTACATGAAAGGAGCTGCCAATGTCTTGAAGGCCTTGCAACATATAAATACGGAATCCACCATGCTATGCAAGACACTGGTTGATTTCAATGGAACTGCACAAAAAGGTAAGCTGGTTAATCCAGCTCCATGTTTCGTTTCAATGTGGAAAGTGATGATAAACCCCGCCTGTTCCAGAATCATAGGCATTATATATTTTGAATGGGAAAACCTTGTCCAAGTTTAAGCATTGATGTTAGCAAGAATACATTCGTTTGATATTTTGGAACTGGAAAACCATGTAAAATTTTGCTCTTTGATGTTAGCCGGAAGACATGCTCGTCGATCATTTTTTCCTATTCATGTGTTCAGTTTAGAAGTAAATATTGGCTCTGATGAGATACATAATCATGAGTGTTGACTTATATATATATATATATATATATATATATATATATATATATATATATATATATATATATGGTATTTTAGGAGTTTGTTCTGAATGTTGTTTATGAAATGCCAGGCCTTGTTAGTTTGATTGCAAAGTTGAGCTTAGAATGCTGTGGCACGCGACATCATGAGCTGTTCATCGTGCCTCCTGAGAATAATGGTACGTATTGTTTTACCTGTTTATCTAATGCTAGTGATTTGCATGTTAAGAAGTTCATTGTCTTGTTTTGTTTATACGCTTAAGAAGTACCTTGTCTTATGTTTCATTCATAGCCTATACAACAACTAGTTCAGGTAGGCTAGAGGTGAAACCATATGATCTTCCGACCAACTCATCATCTTACTATTTCATGCATAACCTATGGTATAAAATATAAATGTACGAAATAACTTAAATTCTCTGGCTTGAAGTCGTAAAAGCATCTACTGCCTCCTTCTATTTTTAGAAACAAGAGCATCTATAGCCGGACGCCCCTAACCTACCTCAAACAACAGGACCGGTCATGAAATTTGACCCAGACGGGCTACTCAAACGGGCATCAAACGCCCCGGCTGACCGGCATCCCTCATATGCCCAAATATGGGGCGCCTAGGCGCATCCGCCACGTCGGACTAACGTCGGGGTCCCACGCAGGATCGCCCGGAATCTCGACGGTCGGACAGACGCCTCCTCTAGTGGGTGGGGGATTGGGATGGTGTGAACTGTGCGTGGCGCTAGTCCGGCTCGCCACCCGTTGCAAATCCTCCCGCTCTGGCACCCTTCCGACGCTCTCCGGCTTTGCTATGGCCAAGAAGAAGATACTACTATAATTGTCATGGATGTGTATTATTTTGTAGTAAAGGTACTACTAGGAGCACTCCATACTCTACTGCAGATGTTGTCAGTACTCCACTATACTACTACTCCTACTACTATTGGACAGGGAGCTTAAAAAACTACTATTGGACTGGCTAGACGTGGCGAAATCCTAGTAGCAAGAGCATGCGCGAGAACAAGCATTCACGTGTTTGAATACAAATTGGAAACCATTTTCTGTTTGAATACAAAGCTAGGAGTACGTACGAATCTAACAATATTGATTGGGTGTTGTTGAATGTTGCTACTTTTTATATAAGTTTGATCAAAGTAGAGATACTTTGACTACCGATAAAACTTATATGTAGACTAAAAAGACCGGAGGGAGTATATTGTACATTCAAAAGAGAAATGAACATTGAATGCCCTTTAAATATGATTTATAGATGCTATGATCACCGGTTCAAAAATTTGAATCCACTTTACGTTGAATTCAAATATTTGAATTTTTTTGGGGATTCAAATACCATGTGTCTTCTTATGCATAAAATGTTTTTTCTTTGACGCACCATCTCTCTGTATCACACATGCACCCACTCGATTTGTCTTGGTTTCATCTCGGGGTCTCTCTCTCTCTCACTCTCTCTCTCTCCCCATGCGCACACACACATACCACCTCTCTTCCTCTTTGTGCATGTAACACATAATCGATCTCTCAAGGTATCGGGATTGTATCTCGCTCGTCGGCTCGCTCTTCGACACACTCCCAGGTCACTCTACCATGCATTAATTGTAACCAAGCTTTTCATCTATCTTTTAAGCATACATTCATTTTTCTCTCAGGCCCTCTCTAAATCGGTCGATCAGTCGATTTCTGGACCCACCCTTGTCCTCTTTTAATTGAACCATAGGTAGATGGTACATGACCGACACACGCACACAAAAACAACCCCCTTCTCTCCACCCCACGCAACCATTTCTATCATAGAAACACACCAAACCTTTATCTTCGTGCATGCCATGCACTCGATCTCTCAACATCTATTGATCTCGTTAAGATGTGTCGGGTCATGAACCAAATGGGTTGTCAAAACTAGATGGGAAGGGACACGTAGTGGAGGCAACGCAAAACTTCAAACGAACCATTTGTCTATATGTATGCCGGACAAATTAAAACTTTGGAAATACAGATAGGTTCTAGGCCCACATGCGAATGACACTCGGCGGAATGTCCCAATGAGGCATGCGGTAGGATGGAGTCGATCAGAGGGTGGCATGATCGATGGAGGAGTGGGTTGGAGAGGAATGAGAAAGAAGCAAAACCACGTGATTATATTTGGACGGCTCATAAAACTGATCTAGGTAACTACTATTTTTCCAAGCTACTTACATACTCCCTCCGTACCGATGCATAAGTTATCTTACGATATCCAAATTAATCCCAAAACACTTAGGTGTGGTGCATTAACTCCCACTTTGTTTCTTGTGTTTTGACATGAATAAAGGAATCAACAAATAAGGGATGTGAGGTGTATATGTTTTTAATGACTTCAGACTACCTAACATGGCATGGAGTGGTCAGTTTATTGCATGCAGTGATATTAGTTAGCAAACAAACATGAGCCTCTCTCATTTTCCCATCCGCCTTGGTCATACAACTACTATAGTCGTAGCATGGTAAGTTGGACCACTAAATGCAGGCACGGACTAGGCACACCTCAATTATTCCATCAAACAGCAGGACACCTCAATTAGCACACCTCAAAGCCATTCAAAGACATGCAAGACACATCTTCCGGCTACTTAATCAAGTGTTACGCTTCACGAGTTGAAAAGTAAAGGATCGTAAACTTATTATAATGGTACTTATGCTAGTATGAATAACTATTGTACGTGTGGGCTACTAGGCTGGCTATAGGTGAGGTGCCAACTTCATATATGCTTTCACTGTTACACTCTAGTACAAGTGTTCAATTTACAAGTTCGAAATGAAAAGGCTGTACACTGACAACACCCCTGTCGCATTCAAGTTGCACCCCGAGACGGTCTGTCTGGCATGCTACTGACCCAAGGGAACGTGAGTTGTCTTGCTTTTCAAATGACATGTGGGATCGCATGTGAGAAAAGGGCATCTCCAATGGTGCCACGCCCGCAGCTAACTACCCTAGCCCACAAAAAACCACATCCCTCGCCCGCATGCATTTCCAGCCGGCGCTAGCTGCCTGCATTCATGTCATCCATCCATATGTCGTCATTAAGCAGGATCGGCAGCCAAGGAACCAACTCCGGTGACTCATTGACGCACCCGGACACATGGCCTCACCGGATTGCGCTACTTGAAGTGGCAACGCCCAACAAAACTCCCCACTAGAGCACATCCTCCTCCATGGTACCACATCCACCATGATCGCAAGCAGTAATGCTCTGCGGGAGAGCTTGTCTTCGGGGATGAAGCTCGAGGTTGCCGCCCTTGCTCAACTCGCCGCTTGCAAGGCAATGCCGATGTTGACAAACACGGACGAGGCCACACAAGCGGTGGCCACGCCGGTGGACGACGACGAGAGCATCACTAGCCACGCGTCCTACATGTCATCGTCCAATGTTCGGTGGCGGATGTGGTTGGTAAACAGTGACGGACCGTCCACGTTAATCATCATCGACCTCACGTCCATCGGCACCGCCGAGGTTGGGGAGTCCTCCAAGGATGAGAAGAGCATGGGAGGCGGTAGGACATGGTGTGCCATGTGGGCCGATTCATCTCTCGTGTTCCACTCTTCCTCGTCGGAGACCGTACCTTCACTTCGCGGGTCTTGAACCCCGCCGCCGTTCTTGGAGAAGGCTGATGGAGGACGTCAGCACCGATGCGGAAATACAAAGGAAAGTGGATGTCGATCACCACCATAGGATAGGTTTAGGGTCGGGTTTCTTTTCTTTTTTCCCCTAAAAGTTCAAAATGTAATGAAAATCAGCCATGTTTGCATGAATCTCGTCTGGTGTATATGAACTTTCACAATAATAATAAGATATATTGTATGAAAATATATTGAATGACGATTCTAATCGTATTTACTTGGTATTGTGGTTGTCATTGTTTTTATATGTATAAACTCGGTCTAAGTTTAGAAGGTTTGACTCGAGACAAAGCTAATATGTGAAGTAAATAAAAACATAGGGTTTACATACACAATTTCTCTTAGACCCTCCAATAGTACGACTACGTCCACTACACATTCATGCATTTCACATCTGTCTCTCCCTCTGTTTGTCAAACCAACTAAGCCAAACTCCCAGCATATCGCGCGGGAAAAGACCCGGCCATGCTATTTTAGTTGGGATTAGAATTGACGGATCGTGTGAAGCACCAAGTTTAAAAGGAAAAGGCGGTACACTCACAACACACCTGTCACGGTCGCATTGTACCCCTCACACGGTCGGGCCTGCAAACTACTCACCAAAACGGAATGCACTTCAGCTTGCCTCTTCACTGACACATGGGACCTCATTTGGAGAAACCGACCATGCGCCAAACTCCCCCGCCTACCGCACAAAAATTCCCCCAAATCCCAAATTCAACTCCCTCCAGCCAACTAGCCAATGATGTTCCCCAAACCCCCTCCACTCCATTCGCTCTACCAAAGCCGCCCTCCCCGCCATGCCGATACGTCGGTGCCGCGATTTCTCAAGGGGACGCACGGCGACCCTCTCACTCCCATAGTACGTGCTCATAAGCTACCATCCTCTAGCCGCGCTGTCGGGGTACAAAAATAGGGGTGTGTGTTTCCCCTGACTTGTGCACGGACAGTGAGCCTCCGACCCAGCAGCACTGGACATTCAATATAAGCCAAGACAACAAGATGACACTAAGGAGAAACCTCCCTTGATGGGCAGGCAATCCTGGTAAGGTCGAGGGCACCGCGAAGACAAGTCTCAGACTACCCCGGCAAGGGTTGCCGGGACCGTTGGCGGCCTCCACCCTCGTCGGGGCTCCATCGCTCTACCGCATCGGAATGCAAGTCCCCATCGATGTGGTGTCGAACCCTCATGTGACTAAGTGGTTGTCGCTCGACGTGTGGCAGCCATTTGGAAGGAAGATTATCTTCACATGACACCCATCCAGAGGTGTGTCAAGCAGACGGGCGTGAGATGGCTAAAATAGCACGACAAGGTTTCCGGGCTAGATCCACGATGTGACGTGCAGCGGTGCATTTAATGCACCTTGTCCTAACTGCCAGAGTTTCCGGGACCCGCTTGCAAAATGTGCAGCTCTCCCTTCCTCATGTGTCTTCAGTCCTTCAATCAAACCGTCGAAGAAGAGCCCTAGGTTGACGATCGGGACTTCATGCCTGACCACCAAGAAGACTGGTCCCTCCATGCCCATCGTTCCAATCTGGGCAGTGAGGCGCTCGCCAATGTCAACCAGGCTCTTGATCCAGAGGTCGGCCTCTTCGCGTTGGTTCGCTAGCTTGTCCTCTGCATCCTTTCGGAGAATTCTTGCATTGTCCAAGTCCTTCATCAGCTGCTTCTCGCGAACCCCACTAGACATGGCCATGCTCTCTAAAGTGTCGGTCCTTGCCTTCATGTCAGTAATGGTGCCATTAGTAGTATCAAGGTCCTGGCTCTTGGAGGAGAGCTGCGATTGCACCTCTTTCAGAAGGATCTCTGCCTTTTGCACCTCTTCCTTGACGGCCATAGTTTCCCTGGCACTCCCGACAAGTTCCTTTGTCAGTTTGGCCACCTGTTAATCAAGGTCCGGTTTGGCAGTGGATGCAGTGGCAAGGTCATCGGCAATCTTCTTCAACTGGGCAGCGGATTCAATGGAGAACGCGTCGAGGGCCGCCTTGTGCTTGTCCTCCAGCTCCTTCGTGTGTCGCTGGACACGTCCCTCTAGTTCCTCGTCCTTGCTGCGAAGGGTGGCCTAGAGCTTCCCTTCCTGGGAAGATATGTCCTTCTCCCTGGCGTTCAGAAGCGCCTCGCACTCCGCCAGACAAGCCTCCTGGGTAGCAGCATCCTCCTTCACCACGGAGATCGTCTCCTATTGCCGCATAAGCACTTGGAACTGCTTGCCATGCCAGTCGCGCAGCTTGCTACCCTTGTCCCCCAGCTTCTGATCCACACTGTTGGCGGAGTAGCGCTGCTCCTTGAGTGCCTACCACTTCTGGCCGTACCGATTCTGCATCTCCTTGATCCATGCGGCCACGGACTCCAGGAAGGACAGGTCCATGACTGTGTTGGAAGGACAGAGTCACCATCTTCTTCAACTTGTTGGGACAGTGGCGCTATGATGCGCTAGATCTCCTCATCAAGGTCCGCACTCACTGCTACAAAAGAGCCAGGGGCTCCAGGCCCAGGCTGGGCAAGCACGAATGCCCGTTGACTTGAAGATGGATGAGGGGTCCCAACTGGAGTACCAAATGAGGGAGCAGGTTTCATGGACTAGGGTGTTACTTTGGCTGATTCTGGATGGGTCTACCCCCATCCTGCGGATAGTGTCCTGGTATATTAGATTCAGACTACTGCCACCGTCCATGAGGACGCGAGTGAGATGGTATACATCGATTATTGGGTCGAGCACCAAGGCAGCTGATCCTCCATGCCGCATACTAGTCGGTTAGTCCCTGTGATCGAAGGTGATCGGGCGGGCCGACCAGTGGTTAAGTTTGGGGGCGACGGGCTCTATAGCGTATGCGTCCCTGAGCACGCGTTTGCGCCTTCTCTTGGGTGTGTGAGCCGCATGGATCATGTTTACTGTTTTTACCTCTGGTGGGAATTTTTTCCGTCCCCCAGTGTTCGGTTGGTGAGGCTCATCCTCGTCTTCACTTGGTGTTTTCCTTCCCTTGTGTTTGGCATTTAATTTGCCGGCCTTCTTAAAGACCCAGCATTCTCTGTGAGTGTGGTTCACAGGTTTTTCGGGGGTGCCATGAATTTGGCACAGTCTGTCCAGGACTTTGTTCAGGCCGGACGGTCCCTCTTTGCTGCCTTTAAATGGCTTCTTTTGTTGACCGGGTCGAGAGCCCCTAAATCCGGCGTTGATCGTTGTGTTGTCCAGACCTTCTTCCTTGTTTCGATGTTTGTTTTTATTGCGCTCTGGCTTCCCATTGCCATCCCTGATTTCAGATGTACTTGGGTCGCTGGTGCCTCTACAGGCCAACCAGCTGTCTTCACCCGCGCAAAAGCGGGTCATAAGGCTTGTTAAGGCTGCCATTGTCCTTAGCTTTGCTTGGCTGAGGTGTATGGCGAGGCACTCGTCCCGGATACTGTGCTTGAAGGCCGCTAGGGCTTCGACATCTGGACAATCGACAATTTGATTCTTCTTAGTGAGGAATCTGTTCCAAAGCTTGCGGGCAGACTCTCCGGGTCGTTGAATTATGTGACTTAAATCATCCGCGTCCGGAGGTCAGACATAGGTCCCTTGAAAATTGGCCCTGAAAGCATCCTCGAGTTCCTCCCAACTTCCGATTGAATTCTTGGGGAGGCTTTTCAACCAGTGCCGAGCTGGTCCCTTCAACTTGAGGGGAAGGTATTTGATGGCGTGGAGGTCGTCCCCACGAGCCATGTGGATATGCAGGATAAAATCCTCAATCCAGACCCCGGGGTCTGTCGTTCCGTCATATGCCTCTATGTTCACAGGTTTAAAACCCTATGGAAATTCATGGTCCAGTACCTCTTCGGTGAAGCACAGAGGGTGAGCAGCCCCTCTGTATTTGGACGTGTTGTGGCATGCTGTCGGCTGTTATTGTGTCCGGTGCTGATTCCGAACTGGCACTCGATCAGTCTGATCGTTTTGGTGACCATAATCCCGCACCGGAACGTGTCGCAACTGGAGTACCAAATGAGGGAGCAGGGCTCATGGACCGGAGGGGAATTCAAAGACATGCAAGACACATCTTCCGGCTACTTAATCAAGTGTTATGCTTCACGATTTGAAAAGTAAAGGATCGTAACCTTATTATAATGTTACTTATGCTAGTATGAATAACTATTGTACGTGTGGGCTACTAGGCTGGCTATAGGTGAGGTGCCAACTCCATATATGCTTTCACTGTTACACTCTAGTACAAGTGTTCAATTTACAAGTTCGAAATGAAAAGGCTGTACACTGACAACACCCCTGTCGCATTCAAGTCGCACCCCGAGATGGTCTGTCTAGCATGCTACTGACCCAAGGGAACGTGAGTTGTCTTGCTTTTCAAATGACATGTGGGATCGCATGTGAGAAAAGGGCATCTCCAATGGTGCCACGCCCGCAGCTGACTACCCTAGCCCACAAAAAACCTCATCCCTCGCCCGCGTGCGTTTCCAGCCGGCGCTAGCTGCCTGCATTCATGTCATCCATCCGTATGTCGTCATTAAGCAGGCTCGGCAACCGAGGAACCAACTCCGGTGACTCATTGACGCACCCGGACACATGGCCTCACCGGATTGCGCTACTTAAAGAGGCAACGCCTAGCAAAACTCCACACTAGAGCACATCCTCCTCCATGGTACCACATCCACCATGATCGCAAGCAGTAATGCTCTGCGGGAGAGCTTGTCTTCAGGGATGAAGCTTGAGGTTGCCGCCCTTGCTCAACTTGCCGCTTTCAAGGCAATGCCGATGTAGACGGACACGGACGCGGCCACACAAGCGGTGGTCGCGCCGGTGGACAACGACGAGAGCATCGCTAACCACACGTCCTACATGTCATCGTCCAATGTTTG
Source organism: Triticum dicoccoides (assembly GCF_002162155.2). NCBI lineage: Eukaryota > Viridiplantae > Streptophyta > Magnoliopsida > Poales > Poaceae > Triticum > Triticum dicoccoides. The sequence continues at coordinate 331,094,142 of NC_041391.1, read as the reverse complement.
GTGGCGCATGTGGTTGGTAAACAGTGACGGACCGTCCATGTCAATCATCATCGACCTCACGTCCATCGGCACCGCCGAGTTTGGGGAGTCCTCCAAGGATGAGTAGAGCATGGGAGGCGGTAGGGCATGGTGTGCCATGTGGGCCGATCCGTCTCTCGTGTTCTACTCTTACTCGTCGGAGACCGGACCTTCACTTCACAGGTCTTGAACCCCGCCACCGTTCTTGGAGACGGCTGATGGAGGACGTCATCACCGATGCGGAAGTACAAAGTAAAGTGGACGTCGATCACCACCATAGGATAGGTTTAGGGTCGGGTTTCTTTTCTTTTTTTGCCCTAAAAGTACAAAATGTAATGAAAATCAGCCATGTTCGCATGAATCTCGTCTGGTGTATATGAACTTTCACAATAATAATAAGATATATTGTATGAAAATATATTGAATGACGATTCTAATCGTATTTACTTGGTATTGCGGTTGTCGTTGTTTTTATATGTATAAACTTGGTCTAAGTTTAGAAGGTTTGACTCGAGACAAAGCTAATATGTGAAGTAAATAAAAACATAGGGTTTACATACACAATTTTTCATAGACCCTCCAATAGTACGACTATGTCCACTACACATTCATGCATTTCACATCTGTCTCTCCCTCTGTTTGTCAAACCAACTAAGCCAAACTCCCAGCATATCGCGCGGTAAAAGACCCGGCCACGCTATTTTGGTCAGGATTAGAATTGATGGATCGTGTGAAGCACCAAGTTTAAAAGGAAAAGGTGGTACACTCACAACACACCTGTCACGGTCGCATTGCACCCCTCACACAGTCGGGCCTGCAAACTGCTCACCAAAACAGAATGCGCTTCAGCTTGCCTCTTCACTAACACATGGGACCTCATTTGGAGAAACCGACCATGCGCCAAACTCCCCCGCCTACCGCACAAAATTCCCCCAAATCCCAAATTCAACTCCCTCCAGCCAACTAGCCAATAATGTTCCCCAAACCCCCTCCACTCCATTCGCTCCGCCAAAGCCGCCCGCCCCACCATGCCGACACGTCGGCGCCATGATTTCTCGAGGGGACGCACAACGACTGACGGTGTCCTGAACTAGGGGGTACTCACCACGTCGTCTCTCAATCAGTTGGATTGGGCCGAGGATCCCCATGGCCGTATACTCATGGGCCAGTCCGGACAGTTGCCGCATACAAGGAAGATTCCACAAGACTTGGCGATCAAGACGAGGACTCCTCCCCCACCGGCGTATTCGGCTAGGACTCTTGTTATCCTAGGCCTCTGGAACATTATATAAACCAAGGCCAGGCTAGTCGATAGATATACAACAATAATCATACCATAGGCTAGCTTCTAGGGTTTAGCCTCCTTGATCTCGTGGTAGATCTACTCTTGTAATACCCACATTATCAATATCAATCAAACAGGACGTAGTGTTTTACCTCCATCAAGAGGGCCCGAACCTGGGTAAAACATTGTGTCCCTTGTCTTCTGTTACCATTGATCCTAAGACGCACAGTTCGGGACCCCCTACCCGAGATCCGCCGGTTTTGACACCGACATTGGTGCTTTCATTGAGAGTTCCGCTGTGTGATCGGGGAAAGGATCAATGGCTCGACTACAGGTCAACTGCGACGTCGGCTTCTTCGTCGCCAACTCGGCTGGTCACCTTGGCTTGACCAAGGACTGCGCCCTACCTCCGATCGTCATGTTCGGATGAAGGCCTTCATCAACACCAACTCCGATCTCTATCAAGATCATGGAGGAGTCATCCATGGAGCTCGGGGGCTCAACGTCAACATTGCCCTCATGCGACCGTGCTATTTTTCTGGACAACAAACTTGTATCCGCCACCACCGCCTCCTCGAGTGTCGCCTAAATGATTACTTCAGTGGAATTATGCGGAATTAAGTATACAACAACCCTGCAAAAATTTCGTCGAGTTCCGATGGAGGAATCTCCGGCAATCTCCAATATACCGGAGCCCTGTTGAATCTGGACGAGAATCCGGACGAGTTTAGGGCGTGGTATGCAGCGTCTAGCTCGGATGTCCTTTGGAGGATCCAACCGTTGATTTGCTGCGGAATTACCTTATCTACCAGCTGCCAAAAATTCAGCTCGATCCGACCGTCCAAACTCCGGGAAACTTCCAATTAGTGCATCACTTTTTGGATCTGTTTTCTGCGCGAAAACGAATCCGACCCGAGTTCGTCTTTTTTATGAACGGGATTTCGGACATCCTTTTTGAAGGAAGTTTTGTATGGGGTATTGTGTTTTGTTCCCGAACACATCCCACTAACTTTAAGATCTTTTGAACATGATCTTCAACATCATGCTGGTGTCAAACCAGTCCGGCAATATTGCTCCATGGCTGCCGACCTGCGCTAGACACGTCGTCACTTTGTTGAGCCAAGCTCAACTTCTTCGGATCATCATCTTGGCAAGCCGAACAAGAGTCCGGCATCACGAAGGATAAATTATCACCAACATCGCCGCCCCACGGATTACACGGAGCGGGCATACCAGCATCGCCGCACGGTCCCTTCATCAAGCCAGCATCGACCACGTCACGACCTGCATCGGCAGGGCCACACTATTGCTTCTTCAAGCTGGTGTCCATCACGCCGACCTACTTCGACATCTCGGCTGGACCGGGGGCTTCGCCATCTCTTCATCAACCTACTCCGGACACTTCGGCGTCACTAGTCGACCAGGCATGGGTGCGCGGATCAAGTCCCAATTTTGGGAATCACCTTCCTTCGGATTGCTACAACAAATAAACCAGGTCTATCAAATGGTGGCCGCATTATCGACGGTCGCATGATGGTTCGGTCAGTTTCCGTACATAGTTCGGCGAACGCCGCATCCGGAACTCGGACCGACCTGTGAATTCAGGCTTTGCAACACCTTTATTGCATTACGCCGACGACCTGCATCGACATCAACTTCGGCGCCAGGCCATATTTCTTTTACTACTCACTTTGCATAAATTATTTATCATGCAACATTTTTTTTATTTCCTATTATTACTATTATCCTCGATCTGCACTAATTTTTGTGCACAGGAAAATGATCCAGCCGGACTATATCCTTTGACGTCACCTCGGCTAGACGGGGGGCTTCGTCAACACTTCATTACCCCATGCCAGGGACTTCGGCATCACTCTGCCGTCCTGCATTGACCATGCTATGTCACCACTTCACAGTGCCGAGCTCTTTGCTCCGCCACCTCGGGACCGGCTTGGGGGATGGAACCTTGTCCCGCATCAAGCTCGGACTGCGTCGTCAATACCGAACACATTAACCAGCTAAGTTGCCTTCATGCTCAAAGTTTTAAATTTCTAACTTGTGTTCGGTTCGACCAAGAATTATACTTTTTTGTAAAAAGTTGCTTGTACAAATTTTCCTTGTCGAAACTTTGTTCGCACACACTTGACGCGCTACTCGCGCTCATTATACCTGGGGACTTCTTTAACAGAAGCTTATTAATACGGGCTTTATGCCCAACACATGTGTCACACTTCCGCATGTACCTTTTATTCACCATTATATGCATCGATATGACTTAAGTTTTGGCCAAGCTAGGTTGCCTGGATCCTGTGCTTACCCCTACGTTCCCGATTGTTCGGCTAGGTGGTAAAGGGAGCACCTCTGCGATTGTTACTGCCGGGTCAGCCGGATGTGTACCTCAGACTGGGTGAAGCCGAAAGCTAGCGTTCTTAAGGGAATATTCGGTCGGTGAACTAAAAGATGATTTTTAATTATTTACCCATCTGCCCCCAGATGATTTTCTGCTTTCATAGCAGCTTTGACATGCACTTTAGGGCATGCATCCCAGCGAAAGGAACCCTTAACGGAACTATTCTCCCTGGAAGATGTTTCTTACTACCCATGTAATATAACATAACTAGTTGGGCACTTGTCTGATACAACACTAATGACCCCTACGCCTTGTCTCCATGCATACCACGGTTCTTATATAACCGCGAAGGTATTCAGACACACGCCGGACTGTTGGGTCCGGAGGTCAAAGCGAAAGCGTTTGCTACGACAAATGATCTACAATCCGGCTAGAACGCATTCTATATGTCACCTTTACATTTTATAGTCAAATTTTACCCAAGTCGCTTGGGGGCTCTTATATTTATTTGAGCCGTTTCATACTAAGTGTTTTTCTTCTTAGTCGTTGCAAAGTTAAAGCACGGCAGAAGCACTTTTTTCTAAAGTCCAATTTTCGGATCGGCACCGAACACTTGATCTTGTTCGGACGTCATGTTTTTACTGACGTTTTTTGGTTTTCCAAGATTTTGGCACTTTTAAACTATTTGTGTGTTTTCAGCACCAGTCTTGCAGTGCAACGCCGGACACCTTTAGAGATTCGGCAAAAACATTCTCGGATATTGCTATATGTGCATCAGCTTCGGATTGTGTCTTCGGTCAATAGTTGGGTTGCCCGGCTCCCGCGCTTGCCTCCTACGTTCCGCGTTGTTCGGCTAGGTGTGCAAAGGGAGAACCACTGCAATTGTGCTTCCAGCTTGCATGGTCAAGCACCTCAGTGGAGAAAGCCGAAAACTGACTGTCACAATAGGTGTAAACTAGTCAGCGATCCGATGACTATATTAAATGATGGGCCATTCATAACATTGGCCGAAGTGTTTCCGGCTTGACCTCGTCTGTCGCCGAACACGGCGGGGGCTAGTAACTGGCCTCCCAAACTAAATCCTCGATCTTTTGCTCTTACATTGGAGCCGAGGTTTCATGATCATGCTTAGCATGACAACCCAAAGAAAGGAACCGATAGCGGGACTATTTTCTTTGGAAGACATTTCTTCTGTTAAACAACAATATAACATATCTCTCTACGTACCTTTGTTTAGAAAGCCGTATGACCAGATTGCCTTGTTTGTCGTAAATCTTTGCCCTCATAAAGGCTTTATAAAGTAGGACAAACACTCCTCGGCTACCGGCCGAGGAGGTTAAAGCCCATGGTCGGTCAACAAAGTTTTGTACAATGCGGATCCGAGCATTAATGACGTAAAGTACTTAGATACATAGAGTCATTACACATAATTTGTGATTTTACTATGGATATTGATCCTTAATTCGGCCACCCGTGCCCGCATTAAGGCTCGGGGGCTACTGGGCTTCGGGCTTATTATTTACAAATATTAAAGGGGCACATTGATCCCCTGATCTGGTGTTGCCACCCGACCAGTGTCTCGGGGGCTACTGCATTGCTTGTTCTATGCAGAAAATCTTAAGTGCAATACAGTTTCCGAGGAGATTTTGATCCTCAGGTTGGTCGGCCGCACCCAACCTGAGTCTCGAGGACTGAGCACGCCGCTTTTTGTGTCCCAAAGTGTTCTGCCGAGCTAGGACTTGATCCTCAGACCGATTTTGCAAATCAACCTGAGTCTCAGCGGCTACGGGGATCAGCGGTCTTATGTCATCCTTCATGTGTATCTCGGGTTTTAGACCGATACCCACCTTGAGGGCTACTGGCACCAATCAAAAATATTGACAAAAATTGGCCCACATTCGGGGTGGTGCACCACCTCGGAAGCAGTCCGGCATTAAGCTCGGGCGCTAGTGGCTGGCTCCATAGAGGGCATTTCCGGCATTAAGCTCGGCTAAACTCCTTCAACTTTTTTGGACCAAGATGATCTATGACATCTTGGATACAGTCCGGCGTTGGAGCTCGGATACACAGTCCGGCATTGGAGCTCGGATACATAGTCCGGCGTTAGAGCTCGGATATCGTCCGGCGTTGGAGCTCGGATACATAGCCCGGCGTTAGAGCTGGGAAGCAGTCCGACATTGGTGCTCGGCTGCAAAGGATACCTCGAATGCAGTCCGGCGTTGGAGCTCGGACGCAAGAGGACATTGCCGCTCGGGAACAACTTCAAACCTGAGGTGTGGCATAAAAATAACAAGGCATTGATAAAGGCCGGAAACTTAAAGGGGCTCCTTGGATACCCGACGCATAAACTCGCTGAATGCATTTCGGTGATCCTCAAGATCGAAGATGAGAAGATATGTTGAACCAGTTTTCAAGACCGACGACCGAAGATGAAGAACAGTTCGGAAGAATCGAGGAGCGTCCCCAACTTGAAGACCGGTTCAGGGGGATACTGACGGTGTCCTGGACTAGGGGGTACTCACCACGTCGTCTCCCGATCAGTTGGATTGGGCCGAGGATCCCCATGGCCGTATACTCATGGGCCAGTCCGGACAGTTGCCGCATACAAGGAAGATTCCACAAGACTTGGCGATCAAGACAAGGACTCCTCCCTCACCGGCGTATTCGGCTAGGACTCTTGTTATCCTAGGCCTCTGGTGCATTATATAAACCAAGGCCAGGCTAGTCGATAGATATACAACAACAATCATACCATAGGCTAGCTTCTAGGGTTTAGCCTCCTTGATCTCGTGGTAGATCTACTCTTGTAATACCCACATTATCAATATCAATCAAGCAGGACGTAGGGTTTTACCTCCATCAAGAGGGCCCGAACCTGGGTAAAACATCGTGTCCCTTGTCTCCTGTTACCATTGATCCTAAGACGCACAGTTCAGGACCCCCTACCCGAGATCTGCCAGTTTTGACACCGACAGCGACCCTCTCACTCCCATAGTACATGCTCATAAGCTACCGTCCTCCAGCCGCGCTGTTGGGGTACAAAAATAGGGATGTGTGTTTCCCCTGACTTGTGCACGGACAGTGAGCCTCCGACCCAGCAGCACTGAACATTCAATACAAGCCAAGACAACAAGATGACACTAAGGAGAAACCTCCCTTGATGGGCAGGCGATCCTGGTAAGGTCGAGGGCACCGCGAAGACAAGTCTCAGACTACCCCGACAAGGGTTGCCGGGACCGCTGGCGGCCTCCACCCTTGCCGGGGCTCCATCGCTCTACCGCATCAGAATGCAAGTCCCTCATCGATGTGGTGTCGAACCCTCAGGTGACTAAGTGGTTGTCGCTCGACGCATGGCAGCCATTTGGAAGGAAGATTATCTTCACATGACACCTGTCCAGAGGTGTGTCAAGCAGACAGGCGTGAGATGGCTAAAACAACACGGCAAGGCTTTCTGGGCTAGATCCACGATGTGACGTGCAGCGGTGCATTTAATGCACCTTGTCCTAACTGCCAGAGTTTCTGGGACCTGCTTGCAAAATGTGCAGCTCTCCCTTCCTCATGTGTCTTCAGTCCTTCAATCAAACCGTCGAAGAAGAGCCCTAGCTTGACGATCGGGATTTCATGCCTGCCCACCGAGAAGACTGGTCCCTCCATGCCCATCGTTCCAATCTGGGCAGTGAGGCGCTCGCCAATGTCGACCAGGCTCTTGATCCAGAGGTCGGCCTATTCGCATTGGTTCGCCAGCTTGTCCTCTGCATCCTTTCGGAGAATTCTTGCGTTATCCAAGTCCTTCATCAGCTGCTTCTCGCGAACCCCACTAGACTTGGCCGTGCTCTCTAAAGTGTCGGTCCTTGCCTTCATGTCAGTAATGGTGCCATTAGTAGTATCAAGGTCCTGGCTCTTGGAGGAGAGCTACGATTGCACCTCTTTCAAAAGGATCTCTGCCTTTTGCACCTCTTCCTTGACGGCCGTAGTTTCCCTGGCACTCCCGACAAGTTCCTTTGTCAGTTTGGCCACCTGTTGATCAAGGTCCGGTTTGGCAGTGGACGCAGTGGCAAGGTCATCGGCAATCTTCTTCAGCTGGGCAGCGGAGTCAATGGAGAACGCGTCGAGGGACGCCTTGTGCTTGTCCTCCAGCTCCTTGGTGTGTCGCTGGACACGTCCCTCTAGTTCCTCATCCTTGCTGCAAAGGGTGGCCTCAAGATTCCCTTCCTGGGAAGATATGTCCTTCTCCCTGGCGTTCAGAAGGGCCTCACGCTCCACCAGACAAGCCTCCTGGGTAGCATCCTCCTCCTTCACCATGGAGATCGTCTCCTGTTGCCGCATAAGGACTTGGAACTGCTTGCCATGCCAGTCGCACAGCTCGCTACCCTTGTCCCCTAGCTTCTGATCCACACTGTTGGTGGAGTTGTGCTGCTCCTTGAGTGCCTACCACTTCTGGCCGTACCGGTTCTGCATCCCCTATGCATGCAGCCACGGACTCCAGGAAGGACAGGTCCATGACTGCGTTGGAAGGATAGAGTCACCATCTTCTTCAACTCGTTGGGACAGTGGCGCTATGATACGCTGGATCTCCTCATCAAGGTCCACACTCACTGCTACAAAAGAGCCAGGGGCTCCAAGCCCAAGCTGGGCAAGCACGAACGCCCGTTGACTTGAAGATGGATGAGGGGTCCCAACTGGAGTACCAAATGAGGGAGCAAAGCTCATGGACCAGAGGGGAATTTTCTCTTCGACCATCACCCCTAATTGTGATGCACTGATGATGGTCTTCTCTGTGTCCTTCATGGCCTCTTGGGTGTCCCCGCAAGCGTGCTCCTAACCCTCCGTGGCGGCAAATCTGGCGGCCTCCTCAGCGGCATCCTTGCCGATGTTGGCTACCTCCTCCAACAACTCAGGCTCCTCGGCTAATGAAACTGCAAGCAAGGACAAAAAGCAATAAGGAGGATGCAGAAACATTGGAAGACCAAAAACTTGGGCACAATGATGAAAGCAACAAAAGGCGAAAGAGCAAGCGAGTTACCGGGAGTTGTTTGCCGTGGAGGGATTTTAGTTTCTCCAGCAACATCGATTGCCGGGGCATGAACACCACCTCCTTCCTTGGTAACCATGGCGTCAACTTGGGCAGATCCTTCCATGGAGGCCCTTGCCAGGGATCCTTCGGCTCAATTCCGGTCAAACGTGGCCCCTCCTGAAGGACCTCTCCCCGGGCGATCTCCCCGTCCCCTTTGTCTGGGGATGAGTGGCGTTCCTCCACGCCATTCTTGGAAGGGGAAGCCTGTCCCATGCCTTCATGTCGGGAGCTGGGCTGGGGGCTTGGCACTGGATCATTTGTGCTGCTTCTCACCAAGCTGGTGTCCATCAAAGCCCTCGGCGGCTCCGCCTGCCTGGGCGCTTGGCCCGATGAATGAGGTTCTCATCCTCCTCTTCCCTGCCAGAGGCAGCAAACAAGGTTGAATCAACAAGCTAACAAGTACATGATGCATCAATAAAAGAAGGCATTATTCTCCTTATTCTGAATCGATGAGCATGGAGCTCAGCATGAACTCCATGGTTAGTGGGGGCGCCCTGATCCTCTTCAAAGCCGAAGTGGAAGATCTCTCCACTAGATTCACGCCCTGCCGAGGCGCAGGGGGCTCTGACGAGGACGAGCCGCACGAGGAGCTCGAAATTGATTGAGAGCTGGGGTCAACCCCTTTACTGCCCGTCGCATGGCAGGACGGTATTTAGCGCCCAAAAGGTAAGAAGAATAGGGAAGCTCCATGTCCTTCTTATGCTCTTCGAGGCAGGCCTCTTCACGTTCTTGGAGGGGCGCACAAGAGCCAGAACCACTGTTCCCCGGCTAGCCGCCCGCCTGCAAGGACACTGGTCCAGGTCCGCCTCCGGGACCTGAGGACTCTCTACGAGCCCCTCCTCTTCCTGGCCTCTGCTGCAGCGTAAAGGGCCCCGACCCTGGTAGATTCGTCCCCGACAGCCTCCTCCTTGGCATGCCCCTCGCTCTTGACGTGAGAAGAGCCATCGTCTTTGGCCTCTTCCTCACCTTCTTCCTCCTCCCCTCTGGGCCTTCCCAGTGGCTCGGTGTGCCTTGTCCTTCTCAATTCGTCTCTTGATGAATTCCTCTTCGGCCTTGGAGGTGTGCTTGAACATGTTACCTTCTGTCCTGGTGGACACCTCCACTAGGCCAGAGGCCCACTTCAACTCCTCATCCAATTTCGCAGCTTCCAATCAGATTGGACTCCGTAAGCATTGCAATCAGGAATCCACTTCAAAATTTGATCCAAAGCGGAATTGACATTCAATGGGATGACCCCTGCCAGCAACTTGAACAGTCCAAGCCTCCAGAACAGTTGTTCGCACAACCAGGCATGGTCGTAAACTGACAAGTTGTTGGTGTGACCTGGGTACAAGCACATCATGTCCCCTGTGTCTCCGTACCACCAGGCGAACCTATCTCTCTTTTGCAGTGGGGCGATGCGGCGGCGAAGGAAGTCGGACCCCACTTGTTCGATGGTTAGCCCGGCAGCCTTGAGACGGGTAATTCTGTTTATTGTCGGGTGAAGCCTATCGTTAGTGAGGGCTAATTCCCTCCAATTGTTGCCACGCACAACGCACTCAGTTCGTGCCTGGCAGAACTCTGGAGCGTCTTCATTCTGGATCCAACACCAGTCGGCCTGCCACTCTTCCCATCTGTCTCGCTGCTGACGAGAAATATAACCCCAAGCATTCCTATTTTCTTGGGGATCCAACTGATGTTTCCGGAGTGGTGGGCCTTGTTTTGAACCTGCGGAACAAAGAAATGCCTGGACAAATCAACGTTGGGGGCTACTCCGACATATTTCTTGCATAAGTGGGTGAAGATTGCCATGCATGCCATCGCATTTGGCGTGAAATCAAGGAGGTGGAATCCATATACCACCATCATCGCCTCAAAGAAATCGGAAAAGGGAGGGCTGAGACCGTAGAGGGAATATGCATAGAAAAAGAGGTATGAATTTGGCGGGTCATCCTTCCCCTCCACCAAACCCGCAGGTGCGCCGTGCCCCTTCGGGACTACCCTCCCCCACATGTACGCGTCCCTCACAACCAAGGCGTTATTTGCCAAGCCCGACGAGAAGAACACCACATCTTCCCACCGCTTCCTATCCAGCGCTCTGCCTTCTTCTTCTTCTTCCCTTTCACCTCGGTTTCTTTTGCGGTGGCCGGCCGCTTCCCCCGTACAGCAGCCTTCTTGCTCATCCTCCAAAGCCGCAAGAAAAGTGGAAGGTTGGGTGGGAGGGGAGGGTCAGAGACGAATGTGGGCGCGGAGGCAGTCGCTTGGCTTGAGGAGGAAGATGATGGAGGGTGAAACGGATGCGAATGAGCAATGCCTCTTCACGTTTTAATCTTTAAGAGAAATGAACGTGCGGCCCTTCGCTACTTTCTGTCAGGAAGTTACCATTTCACATTAACTGCTACAGTCCACGACCCCACGACCTGTAATTACACCGAGTGGACGTTGGTCGACTGGTCATCATGACAAACTGCTGTACATGCAGCGTTCCTTCAACACGTGTCCGTGCACTGTTTGGGTCAAACCCAACATGCCAGGCGACACATATGGCTCAGGCCCGGGGGCTTTTGTCGGGGTACATAAACAGGGGTGTATGTTTCCCATGACTTGTGCACGGACAGTGAGCCTCCGGTCCAGCAGCACTAAACATTCAAGACAAGACAAGACAACAAGATGACACTTAGGAGAAACCTCCCTTGCTGGGCAGGCGAGCCTGGTAAGGTCAAGGGCATCCCGAAGACAAGTCTCAGACTACCACATCAAGGGTTGCCGGGACGGCTGGCATCTCGCACCCCCACCAGGGCTCCACCGCTCCACCGCATCACGAAGCAAGTCCCCCATCGATGTAGTGTCGAACCCTCAGGTGACTAAGTGGCTGTCACTCGACGTGTGGCAGACATTTGGAAGGAAGATTATCTTCACATGACAACCGTCTAGAGGCATGTCAAGCAGATAGGCATGAGATGGCTAAAATGGCACGGCAAGGCTTGCTGGGCTACATCCACGATGTGACGTCCAGCGGCGCATTTAATGCGCCTTGTCCTAACTGCTAGAGTTAGGTACACTATTGGCTATCTAATAAGTGTACAAAGACTGATTTTCCACTGTGGTAACCCCTTGGTCTATAAAAGGAGGGCCATGGCAACCTAAACATGATTCAGACCATGGTGTACTCGCGTGTAGCAGCACTCCTCGAGGCAACCTTGCCAGGATCGAGCACGTGTGGTTTTCGCCATCCTCTCATCAATCCACCAAAGAAGGAGTAGGGTTTTATGCCTCACGGTGACCTGAACCTGGGTAAAAACCACCTGTGTCATCACTGCCATTCTGTTCGACGACATCCGCTCTTTGTGCAATGTGCCCCTCCCCCTCACTGAACCACGAAGGGGTCGATGGCCCCATAGGTGATCGTATTCTGCCACGACATGCGCCGGCACCGCTGGCGACATTCTTGTAGATTTGTCGGCGGTTAGCTTGTCTCATGGTATAGGAATTCTAGACTGAGGCCCCGTGCATGTCGGAGTAGCGCTGAATGTTAGCTGATAGACGTTGTTAATCTCACTACTTGCTGAAATAGTTTACAGTCAATATTCTCTACTTAAGAAGCTTCCTTGCCCTATTCTGCACTCAAACTGCTCTGCTGAGATGTCATGGCTTGCCTGATTAGTTGCTAAAATATCCTGCCATATATTAGGACCATGTATGTATTGTGAAGTACATTGTCATGGTCTAGTAGCCAATCTATTAGGTGAAATAGCATGACACCATTTTACGCTCAGTCTATGTTGCTGAGATGGCCTTCGATGACTGTGTGCTCGACCTCATTGATTGCTGAAATAGCCTGCCATAGTTTAGCACTCAATCTATTTGCTGAATTAGCTTTACATATATTCCATTACTTAGATCTGCCTGTCTAAATATCTTGCCATAACTTTAACATCGACCTATATTTTTTTTCTTGACGATAAAAAACATATATGTTTTTCTATAATATCTGGTAGAAAAATAATTTGTATGTCTAATAGATGAACATGACTTGGATAACTTCTGCTCAAAGATTTTCCCTGCATATGTCGAGGGAGTTGAAAACTTCATGAACTTTATGAGAGCTGAGTACGGTGGTCCGAAATCAGATGTACACTACACGTGTAGCAGTTGTATGAATCCAGTTTGAAGACCCCAGTCAACTATCTGGACCCAGCAAGAGATCTGCTTCAACCGGTAGCACTGCCTGCTCTGAAGACCTTGTTTTCGCTCCAGATTTTTCCATCACCAATTCAAATGGCTGATTCACAAGAAGAGTAGTTGAATGTACAAACCTTGTCGACAAATGGAAATGTAATGAAGGAAAGCAATGGCAAGATATAATTCAAATATATGATGCTTGGCTAAACAGGATGGCATTGCATATTTCACATATATTATGGGTGGCTAAAAAAGATGAGATTGCATAGTTCACATATATGATATAGAAACTAAATAGGTGGCATTAGAGAACATGTCACATATATGATGTCGAAAGTAAGCAGTGCAAGGCAACATATGCATGATATGACCAACATCATCATGCCAAGTTAGAGCAAACACCTCGAGGGGTGAATAGGAGTTGTCAGCTCTGTCTGAATCCGCATCTAAATAGATATCTTCCTCTGTATTACAATTTGGAGGAGGGAGGGGAGGGTTTGCCATTGCACCCACCATGGAGCGATGTCTACATGACATTGTATTACCGCGCAAAACTCTTCTCTGTTTCACTACATGTTCACCATGTCCGTGTACAATATCTGACATGCATACAAAAAAATATAGTGTGATTATGTAAGCAGAGCATGCACAAATCTAGAGTGCTGGTAAGAACCAGTGGATAGATCCAAAAACAATGATAGCAGGCTGATGATAGCTTTAATTTAATAAAGTTACAGATGATGATTGCTTTGTTGTTTGTTTCCCAACCAAGATGAACAACATAGACATACCCTAGGTGAACCAGAAAATAGGCAGATATACTATTCATTGATGCCTCGATATGTGCCCTACAGGCATTTTAAATCTCAAGTTTGAACATTAATTTGGACCTGACTTGGAGTCTAAGAGGTGCACATGACAATAAAGTAGCATGTAATATTAAGAAATGCATAATATAAGAAGAAACAAAAGAGTGCAACCTCTCTTGCGGACCCATGTACTCCTCAGGTTCATCTGTCGAGTCGATGATGGTGATGCAGTTGCGGTGGGTGCCGGCGGCAGGAAGGAGTTCTAAGGCAGCGAACGACGGTCAGGAGTCGTGATGTCTGGTATGGTGGATGCTTCTGTGGATGGAGCAGCTCATGTGAGGTGGACGACATCGTGGCAGGAGCAGGACAAACTACACAAAGTTTTCTTCGACACCTATCTGTAATTGAAGTTATTATGTAAGGCTCCTTTGTCTTGCAGGATTCTAAAAACGCAGGGATATGAAAAACACCGGAATAGGATAGGAATGCACGTGGGAAATAGAGCATTTGTAAACATAGGATTTCTGTCTACTTGGGTGTTTGGTTCACAGGAATTGGAAGAGCAGAGGAATGCAAAGAAACATGGCCAAATTATAGTGAAACCATATGAAAATGTGTATAGTTAGAATGTTATTCTACCACTAGTGCACTTAGTCTTGTTTTCATGCATAGGATTTTGTAAAGTAAGTCCAGCTGGATGTTTTTGTCCATTCCTTTCAACCAAATGCATGAATAATTGAATAGTAGAGTACCATAGGAAAATTTCCTATTGCTATGTTTTTCCTTTGAACCAAAATATCCCTAATGGATTGACATGAATGTAGAGTAATAAGTGATGCGACAAGTGTACAACCTCTTTGGCGAAGCCATGTCGACCTCAACATCATTGGGTTGGTCGTTGAAGAAGTTGTGGCAGAGGTGGTTGTCGAAGGTGTGGAGGAAGATATGAGGTGTCTATAGACGACGTCCAGGATGATGCTCTGTTATGGTGGATGGTCCCGTCGTTGGAGCAGCTCTGGCGAGTTGAAAGACGTCGAGGCCGAAGCAGTACAAGACAAACATCGTTAATCTCTAGTGGGATTCTAATAGCATCTCCAATAGATGATGTAAAATACATTACGAAAAAGTGGTAGATATAAAATTTACATCACCAAAAAACACCTGACTCCAACAGATGAGGTAAAATCTATTGACTCTGACTTAACTATCAAAACTAAAATTTACTGCGGAATCTGAATGTTACTGTCGAAACTAAACGCGTTGGTAGCAGAGAAGCACTTCACATGTAGTTTTGGTCGCTCGAGCACTACTAGTAGAGAAACGGTGATCTAAATCAGCAAGCAATCAAAGGGAACATAATAGAAGATAGCAGCCGGAGCAGCAACGCGATCTAGAGCCAGAGTAGTAACTCGTGTTGCTGCAGTAGCCCGTGTACCAGCATCAGCAGCATGAGCAATAGCAAGAGCAGAGCTGCATCACGAGCGAGGGGAAGAGCAGAGCAACAACGCGATTGAGCGAGAGACGGAGCAGCAGCAGTAGCACGAGCGAGCGAGATCAAGAGCATCAGCAATAGCGCAAGCGAGCGAGAGCAGGAGCAGCAGCACCTCTGGCTAGTATGGACGCCACCACCGAGGGCGGCTCGCACTGGGGGAGAGCCGCTATTGAGATGTCTCCGGCAACACTGAGTATGAGTTAGTCGCACCATAGGGGAGCGGGATCAACCACCGGCGGCACCGGGAGGTTGAGTTAAGGAGAAGGTCTGATGTGATAAGTGTACAACCTCTTTGGTGGTGTCGTGTGGGCCTCGGCTTCGTCCGAGCAGTCGGTGAGAATGTTACGGTTTCGATGGAGTAGGTTAAGGCGGTGCTATGGGGATGGAGTAGCCGCAATAGAGGAGACGATTGTCGGATCAGCTCCTTGGTGGTGGAGGATGGGCCGGCTGAAACAGCAAAGCAATGAGATTGACGACGGATCCTCATCCAGGGCGGTGGATGAGGGACGTCGAGTTGTTGTGGTGGACGACATCCTCGGGGAAGAGGCTCCATTTGGCCAGCGGTGGGGTGGCGAGTGGTGGAGGGTGGGGTTTCACATCTGGAGTAGAGAGGTTATGGCGGCCTAGGTTTTGGAATGGCGAAAAGGAGATGATGGGAGGGGGGAAGCATGACTTAGGGACACGCTTTTCCAAAATGTAGGGTGTGTTATGAAAGTACCCCCACCAGTTTGAACTAGCAACCCTTTTGGCTCAGGGTTATAAGGCGGATTTCGCGTGTCGGGATTTGGCAGCTGGAGGGAGTTTTCGCGCACGTTGTAATTTTGGTATAGCAAGGCGCAGGTTGTAAAGGAGCGAGTTTTTGGAGCACAAAGAGACAAAGCGATATCTAAATTTTCGGGATAACAAGGCGCGGTTTGATATTTCGGGACAAGCCTAACCTGTAATAATGTACATACCAAATCAATTCACACTTCCCTCGACAAAAAAACAAAGAAAAAACTATTCGCACCACACAAAGAGAGAGTCTTGTCCCGTTTTACTGTACAAATGGTATTCAAAACTATAAATCCCTTTTATGTCCAATTAAATTTTTTCGTTACCTGTATAATGCATGTAACCTACTCATACGAACATTTTAGTGCATTCCAAATGTATATATTACCGCTGCAATTTGAACTAAATTTGAATTTATTTCTCTATTTGAATAAGAATCTAAAATCATGATTGTTGCCAACTTAAACCATCATTTGTATATTATCTTAACAACACACCACATGATAACATAGAGTTATATATGAACTATGTGTACTATATGAACTCGAAATCAAACTTTTGAATACACTTGATGTTGATTCCAAATAAAAGTACATTTGATGTACTAGCTAGATCTTCATAATCTAAACCATGTTTCATATGTACCATTTGTTTATCACACAAATTATAGTTCCCTGCCCCCTACATTATGACAAGTATTTAGCCGGCCACACATTATCACAAATTCAAACAAATGTTAAATATATTGTATGTAGTGTAATATGTTCATAACCACTCCATGCGTATCACCATTATATTCATGCATGCGTCCGTTTAGAACACTATGATCTCTTGTTCAAATATCTGAATCTACTTTTATAGTGAATTATAATCTCTGTTCGTCTTCTACACCCACGCAATCCTCTTCTCTTTGTAGCTAGCGCTAACTTTCTCTCGTGCATGCACACGCCCGCCTCCCTCTCACCCTCCCTCAACATTCTATCCATCACGCACATTCATTATTTCTCTTTATAGGTTGTTCACCCATGGTATGTGCATGCCCCTAGCTCCTTCTTTCCGGCACACACCGGTCGATATACCTTTCTAGACAGGTGTACCTACCACAAACACATGCTTTCCCTCTTCTCTTCTCACCGTCCATTCCCCCTCTGTCTAATACGATTCCACGCACGTGCACACTCCCGCCCCTCTTTTCATCTATCTTATACTTGCAAACTTCTGCCCCCTCGATATAGTAGGCCTCTCACACCACCTCCTAGCCGCATCCCTCTCTCTCTACCCGTCTCTTCGGGACTTATTTGCTTCTAACACATGAATGCATGTATACTAGTCGATCTCCCTACACATAGCTAGGTCAACTATAACTCTTTTCCCTCACGCATCGATCAACATACCTCACTAGTATAGTTATGTCTCTCCCTTTCTCCGACATGCGATGATTGATCTTCCTATGTAGTTATGTCTGCTTACCACAACCATATCGTCCTCCCTCATCATCCGTGCATGCCTCCTGACCCATCTCTCACGTGCACAGATAGGCAGGCATCCCTTCTCTTCCTGAGATTGCAGTCGTACCCTCCGTTTGTCTAGCAGGTCTCTCCCACCATTTGTGAGAAGCAACTCCACCACCAACCCTCCGACACTCTAGCTCTATCTCTCTCCCAACCTTATTCATCTCTTACACATATGCGTGGATGTCGATCGATCTCCCTCAATACATAGCTAGGTCTCTCTCCTTCTCCACACATATACCAGTCGATCTACCTCTCTATAGTTAGGTTTGTGCCCTCTCCACCTCGCCCAGACACACATATACTAGCCGACATACTTCCCATCTTGCAATCTAATCCTCACACTGTTTTTGATAAACCACCATGCTACTATCTTTCCCTTAGGACATGGAATATTCTTATTTTTTCTTGCCATATGTCTTCAACTGTTATTGGGCAGTAATTGTTTCCTTTCTACCTCTTTTTGCAAAAAGGGCTATCCATTTCACCTTGTTGCTATTGCGACCTTTTGGTGAATAGCACAAATCACTTTTTTCCTAAGCGTGTTTTGTGCAGTTCCGCCAAAATGTCACACGTTTCTACATTTCTATGGGACGGCAGAAAGGGAAATTGGTTTTGCTGTCCTCCTCATCCAACTCCAAGCCTAATCTTCTCCAACAAGTAGTTAGTCTTAAAGAGAGATTAGAGAGCTGATCGGCTTCTATTTGTGTGTGTTTGAAGGAAATATGCCCTAGAGGCAATAATAAAGTTATTATTTATTTCCTTATTTCATGATAATGTTTATTATTTATGCTAGAATTGTATTAACCGGAAACTTAGTACATGTGTGAATACATAGACAAAACATAGTGTCCCTAGTATGCCTCTACTTGACTAGCTTGTTAATCAAAGATGGTTATGTTTCCTAACCATAGACATGTGTTGTCATTTGATGAACGAGATCAACATCATTAGGAGAATGATGTCATGGACATGACCCATCCGTTAGCTTAGCTTTATGATCATTACAGTTTCATTGCTACTGCTTTCTTCATGACTTATACATGTTCCTCACACTATGAGATTATGCAACTCCCGAATACCGGAGGAACACCTTGTGTGGTATCAAACGTCACAACATAACTGGGTGATTATAAAGATCCTCTATAGGTGTCTCCGAAGGTGTTTGTTGGGTTGGCATAGATCGAGATTAGGATTTGTCACTCCGTGTTTCGGAGAGGTATCTCTGGGCCCTCTCGGTAATACTCATCACTATAAGCCTTGCAAGCATTGTGACTAATAAGTTAGTTGCAGGATGAAGTATTACAGAACGAGTAAAGAGACTTGCCAGTAACAAGATTGAACTAGGTATGATGATACCGACGATTGAATCTCGGGCAAGTAACATACCGATGACAAAGGGAACAACGTATGTTGTTATGCGGTTTGACCGATAAAGATCTTTGTAGAATATGTAGGAACCAATATGAGCATCCAGGTTCTGCTATTGGTTATTGACAAGAGACGTGTCTCGGTCATGTCTACATAGTTCTTGAACCCATAGGGTCCGCAGGCTTAACGTTCGATGATAATTGGTATTATGAGTTTATGTGATTTGATGTACCGAAGTTTGTTCGGAGTCCCAGATGAGATCACGGACATGTCGAGGAGTCTCGAAATGGTCGAGACATAAAGATCGATATATTGGAAGGCTAATTTAGACATCAGAAAGGTTCCAAGTGATTCAGGTATTTTTCGGAGTACTGGGGAGTTACGGGAATTCGCCGGCGGAAGTAATGGGCCTCAATGGGCCATACAGGAAAGGAGAGAAGGGCCTCAAGGGGTGGCCGCGCGCCCCCTCATGGGCTAGTCCGAATTGGACTAGGAGGGGCGGCGCCCCCTCCTTCCTTCTCCCCTCTTCCTCTTTCCCTCCTTCTCCTACTAGGAATAGGAAAGAGGAGGGGAATCCTACTTGGGCTGGGGAGTCCTAGTAGGATTCCCCACACATGGCGCGCCCCCTTGGGCCGGACACCTCTTCCCTTCCCTCCTTTATATATGTGGCCAGGGGCACCCCATAGACACACAAGTTGATCTTTTAGCCGTGTGCGGTTGCCCCCTCCACAATTATACACCTCGGTCATATCGTCGTAGTGCTTAGGCGAAGCCCTGTGCGGTAACTTCATCATCACCGTCACCATGTTGTCGTGCTGACGGAACTCTCCCTCGGCCTTAGCTAGATCTAGAGTTTGAGGGACGTCACCGAGCTGAACGTGTGCAGATCGTGGAGGTGTCGTGCATTCGGTACTTGATTGGTTGGATCGCGAAGACGTTCGACTACATCAACCGCGTTACTTAACGCTTCCGCTTTCGGTCTACGAGTGTACGTGGACACACTCTCCCCCTCGTTTCTATGCATCACCTAAATAGATCTTGCGTGATCGTAGGATTTTTTTTTGAAATTACTGTGTTCCTCGAAAGTGGCATCCGAGCCAGATGTATGCGTAGATGTTATATGCACGAGTAGAACACAAAGAGTTGTGGGCGATAATAGTCATACTGCTTACCACCAACGTCTTACTTTGATTCGGCGGTATTCTTGGATGAAGCGGCCCGGACTGACATTACATGACCGCGTTCATGAGACTGGTTCTACCAACGTGCTTTTGCACACAGGTGGCTGACGGGTGTCAGTTTCTCCAACTTTAGTTGAATCGAGTTTGACTATGGCCGGTCCTTATTGAAGGTTAAAACAGCACACTTGATGACAAATCGTTGTGGTTTTGATGCGTAGGTAAGAACGGTTCTTGCTAGAAGCCCGTAGCAGCCACGTAAAACTTGCAACAACAAAGTAGAGGACGTCTAACTTGTTGTTGCAGGGCTTGCTATGATGTGATATGGTCAAGGCATGATGTGATATAAATTATTGTATGAGATTATCATGTTTTGTAACAAAGTTATCGGCAACTGGCAGGAGCCATATGGTTGTCGCTTTATTGTATGCAATGCAATCGCCATGTAATTGTTTTACTTTATCACTAAGCGGTAGAGATAGTCGTAGTAACAATAGTCGGCGAGACGACAACGATGCTACGATGGAGATCAAGGTGTCACGTCGGTGACGATGGAGATCATGACGATGCTTCGGTGATGAATATCATGAGGTAGAGATGATGATGGCCATATCATGTCACATATTTTGATTGCATGTGATGTTTATCTTTTATGCATCTTATGTTGCTTAGTACGGTAGTAGTATTGTAAGATGATCCCTTACTAAATTTCAAGGTATAAGTGTTCTCCCTGAGTATGCACCGTTGCGACATTTCTTCATGCCAAGACACCACGTGATGATCAGGTGTGATAAGCTCTAAGTTCACATACAACAGGTGTAAGCCAGTTTTGCACACACAGAATACTCGGGTGAAACTTGACGAGCCTAGCATATGCACATATGGCCTCGGAACACTGAGACCGAAAGGTCGAAAGTGAACATATAGTAGATATGATCAACATAGTGATGTTCACCATTGAAAACTACTCCATATCATGTGATGATCAGACATGGTTTAGTTGATTTGGATCACGTGATCATTTAGATGACTAGAGGGATGTCTATCTAAGTGGGAGTTCTTAGGTAATATGATTAATTGAACTTTAATTTATGATGAACTTAGTCCTGATAGTATTTTGCAAATTATGTTGTAGATTAATAGCTCATGTTGTAGCTTCCCTATGTTTTTATATGTTCCTAGAGAAAACTAAGTTGAAAGATGATAGTAGCAATGATGCAGAGTGGGTCCGTGATCTGAGGTGTATCCTCATTTCCACACAGAAGAATTATGTCCTTGATGCACCGCTAGGTGACAGACCTATTGCAGGAGCAGATGCAGACGTTATGAATGTTTGGCTAGCCCAATATGATGACTACTTGATAGTTTAGTGCACCATGCTTTACGGCTTAGAACCGGGACTTCAAAAACGCTTTTGAAATGTCTTAATTATATGCTTTGGTTATCTTAATTATTACACTAAACAATTTAATGCGCTTTGAAATCTGAACATGTGAATGTGATCAATTTGAGACTGAAAAAATGGTACTCCCTCCGTATGGTGTGGGTAAAGTATAGTAGGACGGATGACGGGATTAGTAGAAACCAAAGCGCCTTTTTAGAGGGCATTTGCATCATTCTATGAAGGTGCAAAACCAAGTGTTACTACTACACCAAACAAGTTCAAAACGAGAAACTGGACCTACTCAAGGCATGTTATGCATGTCTAGTTTGGTTCGTCGGTCAAAGCATTTCCTCTTCTTGGAATAACAATATAGTAAAATAACTTTTTTAGAATGCTCTTGGCATGTCGCTAACATGTGGGAGTGAGTGTGAGTAAACCGACCTCAATAGATGACAAAATCACCAGCCCGTCGCACTTTGAAGGAGACGAGGAGCGAGAATCAATAGTGGTTGCCGGATATACTATAACTAGGTGTCGCACGGAGGCTGAGGAATATGGTCAATGCGTGAGGTGGGCCATGTATGATGTAACTACACTTCGCTGTCATGTTTCAGACTCTTTTGGTTAAATGTGGAGAGATTGGGTTGATTTTATATCGATGAATAATATAAAATATTATGAATGGAGACGCTCCACCGCGAGGTTCCTTGCTCCTTCTCGGTCATGGAAAATCTATGTTCTTCCACTCTTTTTTATGTGAGCTTTGTTCATCCTTTTGCCAACACGCGGGACATCCAGCATCAAGGTGCACGTGTCATGCAAGAAAATGGAGATAAGCAGTGTGTAAGTGAGTCGTGCACTTCGATGGCACGTATGCAATATTTTTTCTCCTCGATGGCACGTGAGTCATGCACGTACTCAACGATGGAGCACGGGGATGGTAGCCATGGGCATGGTCGGCCCTTTTTGGAGAGAGTAGTAAATAACTTCAATGTGTCTCGTCAACTTGCAGAACGATGAGAAGCTTTCTTACTATGCCCTCTCCCTCGCCCACGCGCGTGTAGTGGCTCGCAGCACAGGGAGAATCTTTTTCTTACAATAGTGGCCTTTATACAAGCAGTGAACATGCAGCAGTTCATACGGTGTCAGATTTCCAGAAGTATATACTATAGTACCATCATCATTGCTCGACTTCCGGAAGAGGCAAAGAGCCAAGTGAAAGGTCATCTACTCACCTTAGTAGTACTATTGCCAAAGTTGTGCCACCTTTTTATAGCATGGTTAATAATATAGGCGGCTCTTGCAGCGGCACATCATTTAGAGGAAGTACTCCCTACATTTCTTTTCTTTCATTCGTAGGATTCTTAAAATGCGGGAATAGGAAAAATAAAGGATTGGAGTGGCATGTTCACTTGAATCCCATAACATTAGCACAGTATTGATGCCACAGGAAAAAACAAAGGAAGTAATAAAAATTGGAGTGGATGCTGGATTGCCAATGAACACATGATTTCATAGGAAAAATTCCTATAACATTCAATCCTATGAATCAAATGATTTGACCAATGTAGGAAAATTATCAGGGGGTCCCTCCAATAGTGTTCCTCGGCTCGCACCTAGCATCACGCGGGTTGAACTCGGAGTCATTCATCTGGTACACGTGGCATCTCAAATCTGGAGACAAGGTGACGTACACCTCCTTGCTGCATTCAAACACCTACATTTAAACCCGTGTGGAAGACGAGAAACCCACTTCGGCCAAACGTCTGTTCAGGAGCGAGACGCCGACCAAGCTTCTCCATCTACCATTTTCTCCACTCTTTCAATGGCATCCAACGAGCAGGAAGAGCAGTTCTCCGGCATAAAAGCCGTCTGGGTGGCCCGCCGAGCCTGGCAGTTACAAGCGAGGCAGCTTGCTGCTCCACCTACCTCGCCTAGCCCGATGGAGCCAGTTAACACCCTAAGCCAGCATGTGGTTCCACAGCTGGCCACTCCAATCCAGCTTGAGGAGTGCCGAGTTGCTCCATGCCGGCGTGTCGGGGAGGACAGCGGCACAGCCATCATCGCTACCCTCGACGATGTCGCATCATACAACGCCTCCAGTGCCTGCGAGTTCACTATCCACCATCGACGCGCACATAGCCGCGCTGTGCAGGAAGAGAAAGAAGCCATCGCCGATGTCGACAAGGTGACGCGGCTACATGGATGTTGACGAGGTGACGGCCAGCACGTCCCTGCTCGCCGCCATCATCAAGGAGAAGTAGAACATGGGAGGCCACTGCTGATTGTATCCCATGAAGGCCACCGCCAAGGTGACGCCGAAGTAAATAGCCGGTGTCTTGCACGATTCTTCTTCAGCCGGATGCTAGAGGAGGACAAAGAGATCGGTCGTCTACCATTTATTGGGTATATTAATTCTACCTTTAGCTCCAGACTAGCATAACTTATTTGATGTAAATGTAATGAAATCCGGCCGTGTTTCCATGAATTCTTTCAAAATCTATGCGGCTACGGTTGGATGACGTCCTCCAGCATCCGTGTCCGCTCTCAATCATGCGCGCGCACACACACACATTCATGACTTTTCGTACACACCATCTTTGTCTACGTCAGTGTCTTGTTGTCAACAGTAGGATTTAAAGGTGAGGGTTTGTTTCCGACTAGCTCTACAACCTCAAGGTTTATAAATCGCACTTCACTCTCCCCTCACGCACATGCGTGGGTAAACTCATGATGGAGCGCATTTGCACACGATAAGGTAGGTAACGTGAAAATTTGACACATCTAGTTGTTCACTTAATGTGTGGTCTAGGACCAAATGTCAGCCATACCAAGTGTGACCTGAACGCAGTGGCGTAGTTATTGATCGAGTTTCTATTTACTGGTATGTTAAATGAAAATATGGCTTCACGCGTATTCAATTTAAAACGATCGCTATAGAGAGAAAAACAATTACTACTCCACTTCGGGACTTGCTTGCTGGGGTTGCTCTATTCTTCTCACTCTCTCACCCTCTCCAGATCTAAACAAGATGGCGGTGTCCACTCTCTCTGCCTCTCTCTCTCTCTCTCTCTCTCTCTCTCTCTCTCTCTCTCTCTCTCTCTGTCTCGCTCGCTCG
>NC_041391.1:331044534-331069065 GCF_002162155.2 Triticum dicoccoides | reverse complement strand
TCTCTTCTCACCGGTTGTCACAGATCCAGTCGGATCCCTTCCGCTAGGTAGGGGAGGAGGTGCAACGTTGACGCGGTCGCCGGTGGCGAGGGTGGAAGCCGACGCACGCCGTCTTCTCTGACCTGGCGCCGACATGGGAGGTCCTCTGCACCCTTGCTTCCCACCTTCGTTTTGCAGATATGGCCGCCTGCCTCATCGCATCCTGCTGACCGAAGGTATAACTTGTTTTAGAACTGTCCTTGTTCTTATGGCCCATCTCCCCATGTTGTTGCATCCTTTTTTTCATCAAGTTAGGATTGCTCCCCATGTCGTTGCATCCTGCATGTGGATATTCTTCTAGTATTACAAAGCTCCCCCTGTAGCTAGCTCTGTCGGCTTGTCGAACACTCAAACTCCACCTAAATTTTAACTATTAGAGGAAAAAAATGTAATACAGATACTGGCTAACTAACCGATCTCTTGGTTGGAAAGGGAAATAAATTGGGGTTGGGGCGAAATACTAGTAAGATGCTCGCCTGACCGATCTCTTGGTCGAAAAACAACAGAAAGTGTGTGTGTGTGTGTGGGGGGGGGGGTCACATAAAAAAGGTCACTGACGAGAACAACAAAGGCACAAATCTAGACATGCTTTGCATGTTTACCGCTCTCGGCAACACCTGTGCATCATGCCTCGGTGGATGTAAAACATGCTTGTGCCTCCCCTGTCCCTATGCCCTTACTGCTGCTATTAATCTAACATCACAGATAAAATGAAACAATGCCACTGTTAATGTGATGTCACTGTTAAGTAATGCTGCTGTCAATCTATTGCCATTTATAAACTGAATCAATGCCACCTCCGTTTTATGAAATGCATTTGTCTTGCTTTATTTCTCATAAAGAGTGTTCTGGGCCGTTACACTAAAATCTGACATGGGTACCATAGCTGCACCTCCATGGAATTGCACAATGGTTGACACGATGATGTGTTTCTCCTTTCTGTAACACCCTTTGTTAGAACGATCGTTCCTGTTAACCGTGCACATACCTAATGAACAAGTGCTACTCTGAATCTGTCATCACAGAGTAATAATGCAATTGTTATGCATGTATGTAAGCCCCTGTTAATCTAGCGACAGTGTTGATTTGATGTGATGGCACTTCTTAGTTAATGGCATTTTTCATCATGTCAATGTAATGCCATTGATAACATATGAGATGATGTTGTTAATCATATGCCGCCGCAAAAAATGACACTTCTTGAATAACCCTATTACATATTTTTGCAAATAGGGTTGTATATATCCATATGGTGTCTATTTGTGCAAACGGAAGCACAAACCTCAATTTTAGTGGAACCCGTTGTCAGCTGACCTCGGGGTGCTCCGGGTATTCCTACATTTGTAACTAGGTAGAATGACCAATGCAAGATGAAATAAAATTATCTGTACCTTGACTTGTTGATTGCAGAGTGGAACGAGCCTGTCCTGTGTGGAGGAGCAAACAAGCACTGCAGTCGCGCCGTCAAGCAAGATAAAAGCGACCAAGTCATTGATGGTCTGGCTGACGAGTAGGGATCATGCAACCAGTGGTGCATTATTTTAGTGGAATTGCACAAAAAGGTATTGGGGTTAGTCAGACAAATTTTCTACAGCCACACGGAAGGAAATGCACTCATCGATTGCATAGAATTTCCTCTGTGCCATCATAGGAGATCCCAAGGTGGAAATCAACTAACCACCTATAAAATTATGCATATTCTTCCTCACACGGGTCAGTATCCCCTTTGTCCAGATGATTGTGTTTTGTCATGCCGAGCTATTGACATGTGCTACTATTTTGCGACGCCATTTAAGTACAACTATTGCTTTCCTATCTTTTCACATTCAAGAAAATTAAGATGATTTTAGTGGAACGGCACAAAATGGTCCAATGTTGAGTGATCTCTATTGCCTCCTCTGTTTGCTGCAAGGTGTCAGCGTCAATTTCAAGATGAGCCATCAAGCTAGCTATGGAGTTGCCAACATGCTCAAAGTGCAGGCAACATTGACCAGAAAGAAGCATGCCCATGAAATTAATGCATGCCCACGAAATTAATGTGTGTGTAGGGAGGCCCTTTGCTCGGAGAAGCATCGATCATTTTTTCTTTATTTCTAGACACTCTCACAGCTTTGTCTTGGTTATAGTCTTGTGGATCATTTAGATGTGTAAACATGCTGAACTTAAGTGCTTGTGAATGTTAGCTAGTATGCATACCGTATCTTCTGAAGCTTAGTTTAGTGTGAATGTTGACTAGCGTGTCAACCTTTAAAATCTATATTGTGGGTCTGTTATATGACCCCTCATTTTGCCACGCTATGACCAGTGTGAGTGTCTGCATGCAGTACCACATCCTCTAATTTGGTGGATGTCAAGCGGGCCCGAGAAGGATCCATAACCTTTTTTAAAGTTGAAAAATGTTACTGATGAGGAGCCATAAGCTGGAGGGCATCTCTTTTTTTCTTTAGAATGGGCAATAGGCTGGATAGCTGGAGAGTGTCTCTAATGGGCTGCCTCTAGTGTTAAGGCTGTTCAGTACGAAACACGGGTAGCAGACTAGGCCGGTACAAAAGCCTATCCATCTTAAATACCATTTGTTTTTGTTTTTTTGCAAGGAAAACCCATATTCTTGAAGAAGGGCGATCCTAAAAAAAACCTCCTTCCTCCTCGCCTCCACTTACTGCAGCTCGCTAGACTATCCCGCTTCTGTCACCCCCCAATCCCCCCACTCCCCATCTTCCTCACTCGTACAGAAAACCCCCGCTCACCTTCTTCCTCACTCGTATAGAAAAGCCTGCTCCTCTTCTTCCTCGCTCCTACAGAAAACCCCAGTAGTCCTTCTTCCCCACTCGCACTGCCACTACGCTCGTCTCTCGCTACTCTGCTCAAACGCGTGAGCTTGGTGCGATGCCCGTAAGGAAAACGGAGTCGGCTGGCCCTAGCGCCAAGAAGACGAGGCTCCCGCTAGCGGCGACACCGGTTGTAGATCCCACACCCGTCAGCACGGGGAGAAGCGGCGAGCTCCCTCCCCCCACCCAGATCTGAGGAACCCACATGTCGTGGGGAAACCACAACCACCTATTGGGTTGCGAGCCCCTTTCTGGTTCCGCGGGGGGATGTCACGTTGCACAGAGAGCGGAGGAGCGTGAGGCAGCACTGCAGAGATCACACAGGCAGTTTTTACCCAGGTTTGGGCCGCCGCAAGGCGTAAAACCCTACTGCTGCTTTGCTGGATTGATGATGGATGGTGGTGGAAAAACACAACGCTCTCCGCCCGGTAGGGTTGCCTTGGGATGACAACCGCCACACGCGTATGAGTGTACAAGGGTCTGAATCCTTTTTATGGTTGCCTGGGGCCTCCTTTTATAGATCAAGGGGTCACCACAGTGGTAAATCAGTCATTACGCACTGATTAGATAGCGAACAGTGCTATCATACCTAACTCTGCAGGCTGACAGAGCACATTAAATGCGTCGCTCAATGTCACATCACAGCTTGCCCAGCAAGCCCTGCCGAGCTGACTCGCCAGCTTGGTGCCTGCTCGCTCGACACGTCGCAGGACGGGTGTTGTTTGTAGGCATTTTCTGTAGTAAGTGGCTACCATGTGGCATGTAGCAGCCACTCAGTCACTTTGGAGCTTGACACCACACTGATCGATGGCGTACATCGTAGTGAGGTGGTGCGGTGGAGTGGTTTGCCTTCGCTGGTGCCGGCAGGCTTGCCGGAACAATTCTGAGAGGCTTGCTTCCGGGGTTAACCTTTCCCCTGCCAGGCTCACTTCCCCGGCAGGGGAGGTTTTTCTCTTAGCAGTATCTTGCCCTTTTGGCTAGTATTGGCCTTCTTGATCTGTGCTTGGGTCCTTCAAGGGGATCAATTCATCTTGCTTGAGTTTATCATGGTGTTGTGAACTTGTCCTCGTGCCTGTGCACAGTCCGGGCTACGGACCCAGGGGTTTGTTGCATCGACAGAAGCCCCCGGGCCTGGCATGATCGCGCCGCTGGGTGTCATTGGGGCAGGACCTAATTAGTGCATAGGCAGGAGTGCTGAGACGGCTTCGCCTCTTTAGATCTTGTTTGCTTCTTTAATATCATGAGGCTGGGCCAGTTTCCGGTTTTTCCACGCGTTGCGTGACGCCAATGGGGGTGGGACCATTCTTGTAATGGCTCGTGAATGACTTTAATGCATGGGCGGGTAACTGCCAATTCACTCTTCCCACCACGCCCTTATCCTCAGCCACGTATGTTGCATGCATCAAGTGGAGTAGGTAATGGAGGTGCGTGGTGCGGAGGGTCATCAAATGTCGGTGCAACAAACCCTGGGTCTGTTGCCCTGACTGTGCACAGGCACGAGATCAAGATTGAAGCACCAACCCAAGATAGAGTATAGGAAACCAAGATATTCGAAGGACCAACAAGCAGATCAGAGGGACCAAGACCAAGCCAGAGAAGCAAGATATCATCAAGAGAAAGGCCTCCTTTGCCGGGCAGGCGAGCCTAGCAAGGGACGAGGCCACCCCTAGAAGAAGACGACCAAAGCGTCCCAGCAGGGCCTACCCGGACTTGCGGTGGCCAAATCACCTCACCAACCTCTCCACCATGACTCACGTCGTCGATCTGTGCGTTGTCAAGCCGTAGAGTGATTAAGTGGCAGCCATTCACCACATGACAACCTCTCCCTACAGGAAAAACCCACAGATGACACCCGTCTTGCAACGTGTCAAACAAGCAGGCATGGAATGGCAAGATAGCCCAGCAAGCCTTGCCGGGCAACCAACAATGCGACATTGAGCGGTGCATTAAATGCGCACTGTCAGCCCACAGAGTCAGGTATGATAGCACTGTTTTCTATGATATCAATGCATAATGACTACTTTGCCATTCCGGTGACCCCTTGATCTATAAAAGGAGGCCCTTTGCAACGGTAGACGAGGTTAGAAGGTTGGATAACTCACACCCCCATACGCGAGTAGTCGCTGCCGCCCTGAGGCAACCCTTGCCGGACAAGTGTACTATGCTCCACCACCACATTTCCATGATCAATACACCAAAAGCAGGAGTAAGGTTTTATGCCTCGTGGCGACCCGACCCTGGGTAAAACTGCCCATGTGATCTCTGTCGTGCTGCCTCACACTCGTCTGCTCTTTGTGCAATGTGACTCCCCCTGCTGAACCAGCAAGGGGCCTCCTGGTCCCATAGGTGGTCGTGGTTTCCCACGGCATCTTTGGCGTGCAAGGTAGGGAGATCGCTTGTGCGAACCTGAAGACGTGAGCAACAAGTCACCTTTGTCGCCATATGCATCTTCAAGACAATTGTTCCTTGATCGGTCTCCCTCCACCCCCTTCACTTGTTGTGAGTCTCACCGCAGGCACTTAATGAATGAGTGAAGATATTCCTTCCCCCCTTGTGTCTTACCAAGGACTGAGTTCCCACTTGTGGCAAAAAATGTATACCATCCCACCCAGCCTAACCCGAGGGGGGGGGGGTTAAGGTTCCTCTCGGAGACTGCCAGTCTACAAGAAGCTGACAGAGCTTTAGCCATTGGACCACATCCATCCTCCTACCTAAAGACGCCTTTTCTTGTTCGTTCTTCGAATTAGGCTAGTTGAGACTAATTCCTTCCGGCTAATGAAGATACTACCCCAATCTTCCCATTGATTCCCAGTGGATCCTTCTTATCCCTTTTCATTGAACGAACCAAGTTCACCTATACGAGAGTGAGTAATAGGAATCCTACAATCAACTTCCCACTTTTGATGTCCCGATTGACGATTTTACTGCATCTTTAGAGAAAAAAGGAGAAGGACATGGGTCGCTATTAAGAAAGGCTAACTATCAATTTGAATTCTGAATGAATAAAATCTCCCCAAGTAGGATTCGAACCTATGACCAGTCAGTTAACAGCCAACCACTCTACCACCGAGCTACTAAGGAAGAACGGACTTAAGGAAGCTGACTCTCGTTCTTTGGCCCAACCAACCACAGACCAAAAATCCAAAAAGTTCTCTAAGTAGACTCACTCTATCGAGGGGCAACTAAGGTTGGTTCCTGCCAATTCCCTTGCTGATCGGCCTAGGAATTGGCAAGTGTGAGAGAGGTCTCTCTCTGTCTCTCTGAGTTTCAACTACTAAGTGAAGTTAATTAGCACTTCAGCTATTCTAAATGTGAATAGATTCTGATCAAGCAAGCAGGAGAAGGTGGTCCTTTCATATCTCTATCTGCTCCATGCTGTATAAAGGATCATGAGCAGGTTTAATGCTAGAAAAAATGAGATATGCCTAATCATTTCGGTAGATGAAGTAGTGGGAGGTCACGAAGGAAGTAAGTGGACATGTTAAGTTGATAATTTCTAACATTGTAGCATCCTTTTGACGGTTGGGCTTTGAGTTGAGAACTTTTAAGCACTCTTAATATGAAAATACACATTCTAAAATGAAAGACGTTTTCAACCAACAACATCTACTCATATCCAGCTTCGTGTCAGTTTTGAACACTGTGATCAGCAAGCATCAAGCGGGGGAGAGTCAAGTCAAGTACAACATAGGACTGACGAGGTGGGGCACGCCAAAGAACCCGTGACCCCTCCGGGGTCACTACAAAAGCGCTGGCGCCTTCTTTTGAAGGTGAAAAAATACGCTAGCTAAGAAAAACAAAAGGGTTGTGCTACTGGCAAGGAGCAAGAAAAGGGCAGCTAGCTCGAAATCCGATAAATCGAATACCTCCTGGCTTCAATTATGAGAGAGAACTCCAAGGTAGGATAAAGACTGAGTTGGATTCTGCCGCGTGGGGAATGAAACAACATTTATGGAATGAGTTGAGGCAAAACCTCCAGCTCTTTTTGAGAGTCAGGGGCTTTGAAAGCGCTTTAAAAAGGGCTCTGTGCATTACTGAATTTACTATATCAAATTGTAGTAAAAACAAGGGGCCACATAGACTATTCTGAGGTGGTATGCTAAATCCATGATCAACTGATATAGCTAGTGTGACTAAAGTAGCAGCTATTGGCTTAATTGGTTCTAAACTCTCCCACCCGATAAAGGAATTGAAAGACTACCCCGGGCCACATAGACTATTCCCTTCCGCGGACATTCTTTTATAGAAGGAAAGTAGCAAAGCGGAACGGAAATACACATGCAAATTGCGTCGACTACCTCATCACTGTCCAAAATGGGGATACCACTATTCATACATGGATGGATGAGGGACTTCACTGACAACATCAGTAGATGACTTTTCTCGCGGAATGCTATTAACATTGGAAAAAAACACTGCTCTCAAACTCACCCTCCGGGTGATAGGTAGAAGCATTAGTACCTAACGGAGCAATATCTAACAAAAAGGGAGGTGATGTTCTTTTTATAAACAGGATGGAGCATGGCTTCCTTTCTTCTTAGATACATTTCATTCATTCCATTTCTCTATAGTTTACACCAGAACATCATGCTAATCCTGACAGATCTCGAAAAGGGTGGGGGCACTAGAACCAAATCTACATACACATCGAAACTTCCTAACTCAGCCAAGCTAGCACCTTCATCCCAACAATGCATTGTACGACTCTCCACCCCCTTTTCCTACCTCATGAAATCCTAATTTCCCACAATGAAATTTGACTTCATTCATGTTGGCAGTTGGCAAAACGACCCTGAGATCTAGGACTGGTAAAACATGGGTGCCCAATTTAATTTTCCGTGCTCTGCCTTAGTGCCCTTATGAAGGCGGCAGGGAGTCCTTAGCCTTTGAACCAAACTCTAGCAAACGCTCAATTGCCTGACGTCTCAACTGCAATGGTGAACTCAATGACATACACTGAAATGGATTGCATCTATTGTTCCAAACAAGGCTGATATTAGCATAAAAGCCCTTCCATGTAGTTTCTTGCTTCACTCTACAGACGAAAGTGCTGGATAGTAAATGGTAACCAGAAGATCTATGGTTTTCGAGAGAAGGTAATTGGAAAAATGATTCATTTTGCTTTCTTTTAGATATCTATTCAATAAGATGATCTGACCTTACCTGAAAACTAGATTCATGAAGAAGCCCAAATAGTGTCGGGCTTAGTGCAGCCTAGTTCCTAGCCAGTGTGGGGTTCTGCCATGGATATTCGGTCCACTCCAGAATTCCATTCATTTTTCAAATGTAACTCGATTGACTCAATTCACAAACAACAAGGAAGTCAAAAGTGACGCTTATAGGTCGTATGACAATTGCTTCTCTTCCAGGACTACATACATCTTTTATTTAACAACTACCATACAAGCTATTCGCTTAATACATGCTAGTAGGTAGGCTGGTGGTGGAGTATTTATTTTCGTCTTTTTTTGGTCAATCTCTATTTCAGTTTTGTGATGGTGCGAATCCATCTGTCCACCATTCTTTTATATTTCAGTAGTGTCAACCTCACTTCTGGTTCTTTATCTTGGAATACTCTCTATTGTCCTGGAAGCAATGCTTGAAAGAAAGCATAAGGAAGTGTCAAATCAATATGATGTATTGGCAAAGCCAGTAAGAAGGGAATCGAAAGTAGATAGGGACTCCCACTATAGATGTGGTTTTATACCTTGATGATTTGGTACCTTATAGAATAGCGAATTGACTTTTCTTTCAAAAGGATATATCAACCTGTAGTGAAACAGGGCCACCGAGCTTGCTTTTACCGGTCTTATAGCTCTCTCTCTCTTCTTTTTTATGGGTAGTTTGGCCAGAAAGAGAAAGAGGAATGTACCCATTTCTATTTATCCATTCTCATAGAAAGTACCAAAAATGCTTTTGAATGTATGGAGCAGGCGTATGAGTTGATATCTTCAAGAGTCAAATCATTTTCTTACCCACCCAGCCATAAAAGAAAAAAAATCGTTACGAGCGGTCTTAAACCCTCACCTCAATTTCAAAAATGGAATTGAAAAGCTCCAATTTAAATAATGGTACCGGGTAAATACCCAGGAAGAATCATTCTTTGAATCATCCAGATCTATCAATTTGCGAATTCAATAAAAATGGACGGATACTCGAAATACACCATCATCTTTAGAATTGCGACATCAATATTCTGTTATATTCAAAGAAACAAGTCAAAGAGTAAAGGCTTCGCCCTTCAATACCACACTTCCAATCGAAATTCCTACGAGATTGACGTTCGAAGAAAAAGACATGGTTTGATAGAAAATTTAAGTGGGTATCAAATAAACTAGAAGGAATGGTAACAATTTCTTCTTTTCTATACTAAATCTGCTTCGGTATCTCTTTCTTCCTTCCCTTCTATAAACCAAGCAGTGACTAGCCTCTGGCAATCACTTTCCAAAGCACCAATTGACATCCTTTCAGAACAACCCTGATCAGTTATACCTGAAATACCACTCGTACGTAGTACACTATTCCCAATGCGGAGCACCTTTATTTTTGTATTGAATTCCGCTAGGAAGAAAAAGTTAGACCATAGCCTTGTCGAACAACCTTGCTTCTTGCTTTTGTCGATTAACTTGTGGGAGTCTACTGAATTCTAGCATGGGTGTGGTAGATTATTGACGTGAAGCTGGACCTCTATGAGTGCTCTACATGGCCGGATCAAAGCTCCAAATCGTAATGTCGCGGCATACATAATCAGAAAATAGGATTCATGAGAGAGTTTTCTTTAGTTGTTCCTTAAGAAAGCTATCGACTTAACCGCTTGTGTTAAACATATAGATTGTCCTATTCTCTTTTTTTCTTTCTCAAATGACCTATTTCACATAACCGATGTTGATTATAGATTTTGCCTTGCGTCACAATATCGTGGTGATCAATTCCTTCCGTGGATCGATTGAAATAACCGATTTTGGTGTATTAATTCAAGATAGGTAATGTCGAGGAAAACGACACCTATGGGATCACGAGGATCCCTTCCACGGTTGGCGGGGAGAGAGCTATGCAAAGAGCAGGTCTAGTGATCAGCGCGAGGGGACTTTTACCTAGGTTCAGGCCACAATGGTGTGTAAAACCGTAGTCCTACTTGAGTGTATATTTTGTGTTCTTGAGTTCTTGAACTAGCTGACATTTATGCCCAGTCCAAAAAGTCCGAATCCTTCCTCTGCGCGCCTCGGGCCTCCTTTTATATGTCAAAGGGGTCACCACAGTGGCACATAGCAGGTGGAAAGTATCTAAAGTGTACAAGCTTATCGCAGACATTGTAGGACAAACGCATTTAATGCGCTGCCTATGTGCCCTCTCACTTTATCGGGGACAGCAACAGAACCCGTCCCGTCCGTTGCCGCCTCTTCCTGCCTTGACACGCGTCCAGGCTGTCGAGGCACGCAGTGCCATGTTGGCTGGCTAGCTGCTGTGCTGGCGCGATGGTAGAGCCTCCACGAAGATCTGCATGCCGCCACGCAGGCCTCTACCAAGTTGGCAAGCTGGTCGTCGCGGTAGAACAGCTGTGAGGTGGTGAAAACCTTGTCGGGTGCGGGCCTGGCTGTGGCCCGACAATTGTCCCTGACAAGAGTCTTGCCGGAGGCCTCGTAGTCAACCCCGACAAGGGCCTTGCCAGGGGTCTTTGCCTTCTGGTCTTCACGTAGACCTGCAGGCCATCAGTCTTCACAAAGATCTGCATGCTACTATGCACGCGCCCCCAACCCTTGGCCTCAATGTTGTCGATGATGTCAGAGCTCTCAGCCTCAGGGGTGATGGCCTTGCTGGTGCTTCGCAAGCTGCCCCGACAAGGGCCTTGCCGGGGCTATGCAAGCTGCCCCGGCAAGGGTG
This sequence comes from Triticum dicoccoides, assembly GCF_002162155.2. Lineage (NCBI taxonomy): Eukaryota > Viridiplantae > Streptophyta > Magnoliopsida > Poales > Poaceae > Triticum > Triticum dicoccoides. The sequence continues at coordinate 331,058,317 of NC_041391.1, read as the reverse complement.
TTGCCGGGGGAGGTCCAGCTTGTCTTCTGCTCTCTGTTCATTGGCTTGAATGCTTGTCTTGGTAGTCTTATTCTGTCCTTCCGCGGCTCTGCCAAGCCTTGCTGCAGACATGGCTACGACTGCCTGTGCATGATTAAGGGGTACAGAAGAGCCCATACTTTGTACACCATCAGGAGCCCCCGGGCATGGGCCACACACAAGCGCAGAGCGCAGTTGGGCCAGGCCCAAAGCAGTGTGCGGGCACGCGTGGCAGAGATTAACCGCTGTAAACTTCTAGTCAGTTGCGGTTCCCCACAATCTGCATCGAGTGCTTGACGTGGGAGTCATGCGTGGAATGATCGCGGCATGCCTGCGTCACCTCGCAGTGAATAGGAAAGAGGCAGCCCGCGCCTTCCCCATAAAAGAGGAATTCACAGGGGCGCTACTCCTTTACAAAGTGGACTCGGGTCATGGCCTGCATGGCGCCGCACCCCACGATCATGGGGTGGAAAATGGTCGCCCCACTTGTCTTTATGCCTCCGGCTCGCTCGCCACGTGTCCTTCATGCCTTAGGAAGAGTAGGCGGTGGACGCGGAGGGAATGGGCATTAACGCCGAGGCGGGATACCGGGTGTCACCGATTGGAGCAGCTGGTCGGCCCTGATTCCCCGCGCCTCAGGAGGCCGCATTGGTCGAGCAGGGCGGCCGCCCTTGGGTTGGGAGGCCAGGCCCCAGCCCTGCCCTTCTATAAAAAGGAAGAGGGACGGTGCCTTTCTGTATTCACCTCCTTCCTATCCTTTCTGCTTGGTATCCTTCTTCCACTTGCCATGGTGAGAGGGTGTGCTGGTGCTTCAATGGCGGCGACGAGGGCATCTGCTCGATAGCGCGTCCCCCCTCCTCCGAAGTTCATGGCGGCAGAGCCCGCCGTGAGAGGAAGAGGGAGGGGGCGAGGCCAAGGTCGCCGCGACGCTCAGGGAAGAGGAGGATGGGGCGGTGTACCAGCCGCGCCCCCGCCGGCGGCCCCTCCTCCAATGGAGGGCCATCTCGGAGACCAGCCCCGCGAGTTCTTCATCAGGCTATACAAACCCGTCTGCGGTCATCTCCGCCTCCCTACCCCGTTTTCTTGGGTAATGGAGCATGACCCACTACAGGCCTTGAGGCTGCACATGAGGGGCTGCAGGAACGACAACATGTGGGTCAACGTCGACTTCCCCGCTCGTCACGTCATGTACTTCCGCCACGGGTGGAAGACCTTTCCCTGTGCCCATAGCTTGTCGGAGGGGCACGTTCTCCAGTTCAAATTAATGGAGAACGGCCTGCTCTCCGTCAAGGTCTTCGGGCGATCAGGAATCCGCTTAGGGTGCTGCGCGGAGAGCTCCACCGACTATGACAGCTCCTCCTCGAGCGACAGTGATGAGGAGGACAGCGACAGCGACGATGACAGTAGCAGGCAGGAGGACCCCGACTCCGACTCCGGCTGACCATCAGTGGCAGCGCCATCATCTGTATCGCCCTCCTCCCCCGGCAACGCGCCTTGCCGGGGGTGGTGCCCTACTGGCTCTAGTGTCGGTAGTTGATGGGCCACCTCCGCCATGCTCTCCATCGGCGCGTCCCCCCTCGCTTCTTCTTTGCCTTTACCTACCGTACCTGGGAGGAAAGGGACAAGAACAGGGATTACGGGGCACTTATTTTTTTCAACTTGTAGGCATTTGCCAAGTCTTAATTTTCTAGATAATGTAATCTCTCGAGTCCATGCTTATGTTCTGTAACGTTCGTACTTGTATCAACATGTTAATGAAAAAGATGAGCCTTGCCGGGAACCCATGCATGTACACGTCCACGCAAAGGCGAAACACCTCTTTAATGCAAATAGACGAGTTTTTCTGGCAACTATCTTGCCGGCGCCGTCTGTGCCTGCCGGAGAGTCACATCTGCTGGGTTATAGACAAAGGGTCCAACCCCCTGCCAATCCCTTTTTACCAAGGGCTACTGCGACCATTCTGACCAAAGCAGCATTGTCTGTGCCTGCTGGAGAGTCACATCTGCTGGGTTACAGACAAAGGGTCCAACCCCCTGCCAATCCCTTTTTACCAAAGGCTACTGCGACCATTCTGACCAAAGCAGCGTTCGGGTCAGAGATGAGAGCACCTGAGTTTAAAAAGAGCGGCGAGGTTTTTTGATGCACAAGTCACAGGTTACGAACATGAATGGACAAGAGATGCACTTTATCTGTTTGGTTTGTCGGGGATCGCTGTGCCAGGCAGTCTTCTCAACTTCTTGCCGGAGAAAAGTACTTGACAAGAACGGCAGAATCGAGCGTCTTTACTGCAGTTGGGAAGGAGAGAGGATAGGAGCATGGAACCTCGGAGGTCCATCAGTATCTGCTGGAATCAAAAGCAGTACAATATCCTGGACAAGCATGCATATATGTATACACATAAACATGGAAATCAACATGAAACTATACATACCAAAGGTTATTTGACTGCGCACACGGTCTGTGCCTAGCTCTGTACATAGGGTTACATGCCTTGCCGGCAAGGCTAGTACAAAAGAGGGCTGCCGGGGCTCCTAGCAACCACACCTTATGGGTAAAACTTGTGAAGATGTTTGATATTCCAGGAATTGCTCACCGGAATGCCATCTTCGGTCTCCAGGCAGACTGCACCAGGCCTGGTGACTCATATTACCCGATAAGGGCCTTCCTACTTTGGCGTCAACTTGTTTGAACTCTTGGCAGATTGGATACACCGAAGAACAAGGTCGCCTTCCTCAAGGCTTTGGGCATGAACCTTGCGGCTATGGTAGCGAGGCAAGGGTTGCTGGTAGCGAGCAGCTCACACAACAGCCTGAAGACTATCTTCCTAAAGGAGCGTAGCATCATCTTGGTGCAACTGCTCTTGCTCAAGATCATCATAAGCAAGCACTCGAGGTGACCCGTATATGAGTTCTGTGGGGAGAACTGCTTCTGCCCTGTATACCAGGGCAAAGGGTGTCTGGCCAGTGGCTCGATTTGGTGTTGTTCTGATTGACCAAAGAATCGTTGGCAACTCATCAATCTAGCACCTTCCGCACTTATGCAGTCTGTCAAAAGTTCTTGTTTTGAGGCCTCGCAACACTTCAACATCTTTCCCTTTCTGCCTGGCTGTTGCTTCTTGGATGAGCAATAGAAGCAAAATAAACTTTGCTGTCGAGGTCTTGGATATACTGCATGAATGTGCGGCTTTTGAACTGGGTGCCATTATCGGTGATGACTCTATTTGGCACATCAAAACGGTAGACTAGTCCCTTGAAGAACTTGACGGCTGACTGTGCTGTCACCTTTCTCATTGGTTCCACTTCTGGCCACTTTGTGAACTTGTCGATCGCAACGTACAAGTACTCAAAGCCCCCGATAGCATGGGGAAATGGGCCCAGTATGTCGAGCCCCCAGACCAAAAATGGCAGGAAAGAGGGATTGTCTAAAGAGCTTGAGCTGGTTGGTGAAGCTTCTTTGAATGGAACTGGCACACTTCACACTTGGTTACTAGTGTAGTTGCATCCTGGAGAGCGGTGGGCCAAAAGAAACCTTGCCGGAATTCTTTGCCGGCAAGGGCCCTCTACCCTATGTAGGAGCCACATATGCCTCCATGTATCTTTGCCAACAGCTCTAGTCCGTCCTCCTAAGGAATGCACATCAATTTCACGTCGTTCGATCTCCTTCTATATAGGACATCATCCACAAACTGGTACATGTGGGACCGGCGGGCTACTTTTTCTGCCTCTTCTTGTTCCTCAGGAAGCTCCCCTATTTGGAGGAAACAAACGGTGTGTCATGCCCATGCCGGAGCCTGAGGCTCGACAGCACGGACTAAAGGCTCATCTCCTGCCATGGGGGTAGCTGTTTCTACGGTCAGGGCTTGAGGCCCTGCCGGAGGCTGCTTCTCCCTGGCAAGATTGGGGTACCCGGCAACTTCCTTGCCGGTGGCTCCTGGGAGCTCAGCGGGAAATTACTTGCCGAGGCCCGCCTTCCTTCACTTGTTCTGTCTTGCCGATGGTTCAACGGATGGCTGAGTTAATTGAAGCACAAAGGTACCTGGTTCCATAGGCAACTTGAGGGCAGCACATTTTGACAAGTCGTCGGCAATGCTGTTCTCTGCTCGAGGAAGATGCTCTGCTTGCAGACCATCAAAACACTCCTCAAACTTCCTCACTTCATCTACACAGGCCTCCATCAACGGGCTCTGATAATCTTTGTTAACTTGCTTGAGGACAAACTGCGAATCACCTCTGATGATGAGCTTCCTGATTTCGAGGTCTGTCGCAATCTTGAGACTGGCAAGCAGTCCCTCGTACTGTGAAATGTTGTTTGTTGATTTTTCCTGGGGAAAGTGCATCTGGACTACGTACTTCAGGCGCTCTCCGGTGGGTGCAACGAGTAGCATGCCGGCACCAGCACCCTGTAGCGAGAAAGCTCCATCAAAGTTCACGATCCAATCACGACTCGTCTCCTTGCCGGGAAGAGTGGTCTCTTGAATTTCTTTGTCAGGCATTTAGGTCCATTCTGCTATGAAGTCTGCTAAGGCCTGCTCTTAATTGTCGAAGTGCTTTCAAACTTGAGGCCAAAACTTGACAGTTCCAATGCCTAGTCCACAATCTTCTCGGTTGCATCTGGGTTGTGCAGGATTCATTATAACAGGAGGCGAGTGACGACTGTGATCTTATGTGCTTGGAAATAGTGACACATCTTTCTTGAGGCCATAAGAAGGCCAAAAAGTAGCTTCTGCATACCATAATACCTTGGTCTAGCCCCCTGCAAGAGGGAGCTGACAAAATAAACTGGGTGCTGCATCACCTTCCTCTTTTGTTCTACTTTGCCCACTTGTGTAGACTCTATCTTGCCGAGTCCGGGCTTTGCCGGGGGTTCTGCCTTGCCGGCATGAGGCCCTGCCGGGGAAGGCTCCGACCCATCATCCGACGGCTTCTCCACTGCCGCTGCTTCTTCCTCAACTTCTCTCTGTGCCACTAGTGCAGCACTAACCAATTGATTCGTGGCTGCTAGGAATAGCAGCAACGACTCTTGTGGTTTAGGCACGACTAGTATTGGCGTGGAGGAGAGGTACCTGTTCAAATCTTTCAGCGCTGCCTCCACTTCTAGAGTCCATTTCATTGGACCCTCCTTTTTCAAAACTTTGAAAAAGGGCGGGGCGTGCTTAGCAGATTTGGAGATGAACCTACTCAGAGCAGCAACACAACCGGTGAGCCTATGGACATCCTTGACTCGTCTTGGCGCCTCAATTTGCTCAATCGCTTTGATCTTATCGGTATTTGCTTCGATTCCACGTTGAGACACAAAGAACCCAAGAAGTTTGCCGGATGGGACACCGAACCCACACTTCTCAGGGTTGAGCTTGAGGTTGATCTTGTGCAAATTTGCAAATGTTTCCTCCAGATCCTGCACGAGCGTGGCTTTGTCCTTGGTTTTGACCACTATATCATCCATATAAGCTTCCATATTTCTATGTAGCTGGGGCTCAAAACCAATTTGGACTGCTCGGGCAAGTGTCGAACCAATGCTTTTCAACCCGAAAGGCATTCGTACAAAACAGTACGTACCACATGGGGTGATGAACGCGGTCTTTTCTTCATCTTCCTTTGTCATGAATATTTGGTGGTATCCTGAGTAGGCGTCGAGGAACGACAATAGATCGCACCCGGCAGTGAAGTCCACTATCTGGTCCATGCGTAGCAGAGGGAAAGGATCTTTGGACAGGCTTTATTGATATCTGTATAGTCAATACATAGCCTTCATTTCCCATTTTCCTTGCACAGCACCACTGGATTGGCCAACCACGTCGGGTGGAGCACTCCTCTGACTAAGCCTGCTGCTTCCAACTTTCTTATCTCCTCAATGATAAACTCTTGCCACTCCAAAGCTTTCTTCCTGACCTTCTACTTGACGGGACGCGCATGAGGACAGATGACAAGGTGGTGCTCAATCACCTCCATGGGAACACCGGGGATGTAAGATGCTTGCCATGCAAACACATCAACATTCTCCCGCAGGAAGGCGACGAGCGCGCTTTCCTATTTGTTGTCAAGGGTGGAGCTTATGGTAAAATTTCCACCCGTGCCATCCCCTCTAATGGGTACCTTCTTGGTTTCGGGTGGTGCTGCCTTGGATCTCTTGCTCTTGCCGGTGGAGCTCTGTGGCATTTCATCAATAGGAACACAGCACTCCGAGGAGGAACGTTGTCGGTGTACAAAAGTAGGGGCTCTCTTTTGTACCCCTTTACTTGTGCATGGGCAGTCAGAGCCGCGTCCGTGGCCACACTTAGCAGGGTACAGGAGGGAAGCCAAAGGCACAAGACAATCAAAGCAACACCAAGACCAGAGATGCAAAAAGTAAGAGGGCGAGGTAGACTCCCCCGGCAAGACCCTTGCCGGGGCAGCCTCCGCAGCCCCAGCAAGAGCCTTGCCGGGGCAACTTGCCCAGCACTAGCAGAGCGCGCCACCTTGAGCCCAAGGGTTCCAATGCCATCAACCACATTGGAACCAAGGCTCGGGAGGCACCTCCATGGTGGCATGCAGATCTTCGTGAAAATCATAAAAACACAAGATCAGATGAGGACCAGAAGACGATGATCCTCGGCAAGATCCATGCCGAGGAAATCCACGAGACCTCCGGAAAGATCCTTGCAGGGGACGATCGCGATGTCATGACAAGACCCTTGCTGGGACCCCGGCAAGACCCTTGCCAAGGACGTCAGCGAGGCCGCGGCCAGGCCAACATCTGCCAAGACTCCACCACCATTCCCATGCAGCTGCCAGCTCAGCCTGCTAGGCAAGCACCTGCATGGCGACGCGCGGCCTCTAGACCGACTCAGCAAGCACGTGCGTGGTGGCATGCAGATCTTCGAGGAGACTCTGCCACCGCACCAGCCCAGCAGCCAGCCAACGTGGAACTGCAATGCCTCATCATCTCGGACGCGCGTCAGAGCCAGGTGAGGTGGCAACAGCTGGGACGAGCTTCCTTGCCTTCCTCGATAATGCAAGAAGGGCATGTTGGTAGCACATTAAATGCGTTTGTCCAACAGTGCCAGAGGATAGACTCAGCCACTATACACCTTTCCACCTCGTGTGTGCTACTGTGGCGACCCCTTTTTTCTATAAAAGGAGGCCCAAGGCGTAGGGGAGAGGGATTCAGATCTTTTGGACAAGTGACGTACCGTAGCTAGTTCAAGAACTCAAGAACACTCAAATATACACCAAAGCAAGACTAGGGTATTACGCATCCTCGCGGCCCAAACGTGGGTAAATGATCTTTGTGCTGACTCCTAGACCCGCTCTTTCCACAACCTCGCGCCCGCCGACCGTAGTAGGGATTCCAGTGATCCCATAAGTGTCGTTTTCCACCGACATCTTTGGTGCGCCAGGTAGGGGTGCACAGCTGTGAAAATCCGGTCTAGCAGTTAGTTTAGCAGTTCTTCATCGCCATGGCTCCCAACAAGAAGAAGACGACGGCGATCGGTTCATCCAGAGCCGGACGGCCCATACCAGTGCGGCAAGTAACGGGGCGGTCGCAGACAGAAGCCGAGGCACGGCCCGTGAACACCCACATCGCTCAGGTAGTCAAAGCCTGGCGAGCGGCGTTCTTCGTGCGCGAGACGACGGGCCGCACACCGCCAAATCCAAAGACGGAGCTGGGCCCCCGCAGGCGGCGCGGACCCCTCCAAGGGTGGCGCCGTGCCATCTACCGGCGGTGCGGCGACCTCCAAGACACCTACGTAGGCGCCCACGATGCGCTCTTCCCTAGTTGTGCACGATGAGCAGCGTCACCACGCTGGTGACCCCGGGCGCCGCCGTGGGAAGAGTCCCGCGCATCCTTCACGGGACAAAGGAGGCCAGCATGCACGTCGAAGTGCTTGCGATAATGGCATAGAACCCCAAGGCCGTGATAGAGCTCCTTCTGACGTGGTTAGAAGTCAGAGCGCATCACGGTCCACGCAGCTTTCGTCGCCGCCCACGCCGGCAGAAGCTTTGGCGCGCATGTAGCTGCTCCTCGACTTTCCTCCTGCTGCGGAAAAGCTCAACGAGTGGAGAGCCACCATCTGGAGCCTCGTCAGCATCTCCAACAAAGATGAGCCGCAACCAGCGGGGCCCTTAGGCCAACGCTCCGTCGAGCCATTGCATGCCTGTGCTGGAAGGGCCGGAGGTGCCATGGTGCACTCTCCTCCCCCACGCCAGTTACCACGGGTGTCGGTCCGTCGTGATGACGCTTGTGATAACATTTCCATAGCATCGTCCAACCCACGGTCCCACCGCGATCAGCGCCAAGTTCTACGGGAGCGAGCCCTTGAAGTGCTCGAACCACCATCAAATGCCGGCGTGAAGTGCGCTACCAGTCAGATAGGCGGGCAGGGCCCACTATGGACAATCCGACACCGGGAGGCTATGGTGGCCTACCCTACGAGGTGGGTTGCCCATCCTTTACCCATGAGCTGCGGCAATTCCAGTGGCCCTCCCACCGCATGTTCAAGCCCGACGTTAGCGAGAAGTACAATGGCAAGACTCACCCGTCAGAGTTCCTCAGCATCTACACCATCGCGATGCAAGCTGCTGGAGCCCGCGACGACAAGGTGCTTGCCAATTACTTCCCGTTGGCACTTAAGCCCAATGTCATGTCATGGTTGATGCACTTGCCCGCGGATTCCATTTCTTCTCGGTTGGATTTGTGTCATGAGTTCGTTGGCGCTTCACTGGGGTCCATCAAGCTCATGGCCAGGCAAGCGATTTGCATATCATCTCCCAGAAGGAAGGTGAAAACCTGCACAAGTACATACAGAGGTTCGGCTGGGTGCAATACAACATCCTAGACGTTCACCCTGCCACCGTGATCACTGCATTCCATCTAGAATGTGCGCAACCGCAAGATGCGTGAAGAGCTGGCCATGAACAAGGTCAAAGTTGTGGCCGAACTTTATGTTTTGGCCGATAGGTGCGCTCGAGCTGAAGAGGGGAGGAAGTACCCCGGCGAGGACGCTGGTGCGGAAACCGAATCCACAGATGAAGACACTGCCGCCCTGATGAAGAAGGGCCGGCGCCCGAACAGAAAGCGCAAGGGTAAGGACGTGCTTGCCGTCGTGGGAGCCAACGACACCGGCGCTGCCAAGAAGGCCAAGGCAAGCGACTCTGGCAAGGAAATTGCCGGGTGTGCCACTTGCCGGGCCTTGGGGGCTGCCGACAAGCCAGGAAGCTCTGACAAGCAGTACTGCAAGATCTACCGCACCAAGGGCCACGACCTCAGAAACTGCCGACAAGTTGAGCTGCTTCCTGAGAAGCAAAAAGCTGAGTATGAGAGGCGGGACAAGGAGAAGGGTCAGGACAGTGCCGAAGGATCCGACAAGAAGCATGGTGGCCAAGGAGGCCGTCGCGGCAAGGATAACCAGCAAGAGAGGCCCGCCCGGGGCCGCGACAAGAAGCAGGAAGACGATGATCATGACACGGATGACGAGTCCGGCGAACATGAGTTTCAGAAAGCTACAGAGGCCATGTGCGTCGACGGTGGCGCCTCGCTGCACACCTCTCACCGCCAGCTCAAGCAGTGGGCGCGTGAGATTGCAGCAGAGCCATCATTCGACGGTCAGAAGCAACTGAAGTGGTCCAGCACGCCTATCATTTTGGACACGGAGGACCACCCTGATCGCACAACCGCGGTCAGGTGTCTGCCGTTGTTGGTTTCACCAATGATACGAAACCTCAAGGTGACGAAGATGCTAGTTGACGGCGGGGCCGGTCTGAACTTGATTTCGCCTGTTGTAATCAAAAGGCTGCAGATTCCTGATGGAGACCTCGAAGAGACGGGCACGTTTCAAGGGGTCAACCCGGGAAGGAGTCAGCCGAAGGGTAAGGTCACGCTGCCCGTGACATTTGGAGGCGAGTTTAACTACAGGACGGAGAGGATTGTCTTTGATGTAGCCGAGATTCCCTTGCCCTACAATGGGATCCTCGGCCGCCCGGCACTAGCCAAGTTCATGGCAGCGTCACATTACGCCTACAACACGCTGAAGATGCCTGGGCCGATCACCATCATCACCGCCCCCTCCAACAAGAAGGATGCGCTGATCTGCGCTGACCAACTCTACCGGGAAGCAGTTGCGGTAAGGCCTCTTGCACCCACTCCGGCAAGCGCACCTCTTTGTAGTGCTGTGCTTCCATCGAGGACGTGCCAGAGAGCTCCACCGACAAGAGCAAGAAATCCACAGCTGCACCACCAGAGACCAAGAAGCTGTCCGTTAAGGAGGATGGCACGGGTGGGGCTTTCACCATAAGCTCCACCCTCGATAGCAAATAGGAAGGCGCTCTCGTCATTTTCCTGTGGGCGAATCTTGATGTGTTTGCATGGCAAGCATCCGACATCCCCGGTGTTCCCAGGGAGGTGATTGAGCACCATCTTGCTATCTGTCCTCATGCGCGACCCATCAAGTAGAAGGTCAGGAAGCAAGCTTTGGAAAGGCAGGAGTTCATCACAGAAGAGATCAGGAAGCTGGAAGCGGCAGGCTTGGTGAGAGGAGTACTTCATCCGACGTGGTTGTCCAATCCGGTGGTGGTGCACAAGGCAAATGGGAAGTGGAGGCTATGTATTGATTACACAGATATCAATAAGGCCTGTCCAAAAGACCCTTTCCCGTTGCCACGTGTTGACCGGATTGTTGACTCCATGGCCGGGTGTGACTTGTTATCATTCCTTGACGCCTACTCAGGATACCACCAGATTTTCATGACGAGAGAAGATGAAGAGAAGACAACATTCATCATCCCGTGTGGTACGTATTGCTTTTTACGGATGCCTTTCGGGTTGAAGAGTGTTGGCTCAACGTTTCCAAGAGCAGTCCAAATTAGTTTTGAGCCCCAGCTACATAGAAATATGGAAGCTTATATGGATGACATAGTGGTCAAAACCAGGGCAATGCAACACTTGTACAAGATTTGGAAGAGACGTTTGCAAATTTGTGCAAGATCAACCTCAAGCTGAACCCTGAGAAGTGTATCTTCGGTGTTCCGTCCGGCAAACTTCTCGGGTTCTTTGTGTCACAGCTTGGGACCGAGGTGAATCCAGACAAGATCAAGGCCATTAAGCAAATTGAGGCACCTAGGCAGATCAAGGATGTGCGTCGGCTCACTGGCTGCGTTGCTGCCACGAGCAGATTCATCTCCAAGTCTGCTGAGTGTGACCTTCCCTTTTTCAAAATCTTGAAAAAAGCGGGCCCAATGGATTTGAAGAAATACCTCTCCTCCACACCGATACTTCTTGCGCCTAAACCACAAGAGCCGCTGCTGCTGTATCTAGCGGCAATGAATCAAGTGGTCAGCTGTCAGGACCCCGACTCGATGTCACATCGATCTAGCTGGTAACACCTCATATCACTTTGCGGCCTCACGCACGGTATCCCCACGGGTGTCGCCTTACCTTTGCCCGGGACCGTTTGCGCCTTTTGGCTCACGTATATGATAGTGTCGCTAGCATCCATATGATAAAGAGCCCGGGCTGACATGACTAGTCGTAAACCCAAAGTGGCACAGACTTACAGGGACAGGCATCCATGACCCAGCTTCGAACGTGTCGGTCATCAGCAAGTGGGTCCGGGCTGTAGCACTGGGCTAGCAGGACTCCGGTAAACCGGGCTGTAGCGGGCTAACAGGACTCCGGTACTCAAAGCGTGACATTTCCCCGAAGGGACAGACACAGGAACGAAGAAGGACACATGCCGGCCAGCCTAAGTGTTCCGGAGCAGTAGCAAGCTACCATGGCTCGGTGGAAACACTAGGAGACATTTCCCCGTAAGAGAGGCTACTAAAGATAAACAACTAGATGGTCAGATCCCACACATACCAAGCATTTCAATAACATACACACAATATGCTCGATATGTGCAAATACAACATGGCATCACAACATGACTCTACGACTCAAGTATTTATTCAATAGGCTCCGAGGAGCGAGATATTACAAACATGGGTCTCATGACCCAACATTCAGAGCATACAAATCAAGCACAAGCGGAAGCTATCATGTCTGAGTACAGACATCTATAAATGAAAAAGGCTGAGAAGCCTGACTATCTACCAAATCCTGCCGAGGCACAAGATCGTAGCTGACGTAACAAGCTAAACGTCGAAGACCACGCGGAAATACTAGTGAGACTGAAGTCTCTCTGCAAAAACATAAAATAGGCAAACGTGAGTACAAATGTACCCAGCAAGACTTACATCAGAACTATCTACATATGCATCATTATCAACAAAGGGATGGTGGGGTTTAACTGCAGCAAGCTAGCTTTGACTCGGTGGCTATCCTGAACTACGACTGCGAGTAACTTTTTGAGGTGGCGCACACGAGTCCACATATTCACCATATCAATACACCACTATGGATCCGCTCCCGTCTCCCTACGAGAACGCCATCCATAGCACTCACGCTTATCTTGCGTATTTTAGAGTATCCACTTTCACTTGTCTATGAACTGATATAAGCAACCCAGAAGTCCTTTTCCGCGGACACGGCTATTCGAATAGATGATGTTAACCCTGCAGGGGTGTACTTCTTCATACATGTTTCCACCACTTAGCGTCTGCACACGGCATGTGCTCGGCAGACTTCAAGCGAAAGCCGACGTGGGTGTAGACCACGACCTACCTAAACACTCAAGTCTCTAGTCCAGGTTTATCGCCTATTCGGGTTCCATCCATGAGGAGATCCGGCCGGAGTTTCGCTCACAGCCCCAAACGATGTGAACAGGGTTCCCGAGATACCAAACGGGCATCCGGTACACCGTGCCACGTACCTACCGCATCACAGCCCACCCCTACGGTCAGCGCTGTCCACGGCCTCCAGTAAGCTACAAACACCAGAAACTACTTGCAACTCCTGGACAGAGGACTAGGGTGAATAAGAAGTCGAGCGGGGTCATATTTCAGGGCCCAATGTATGGTAGTAGCTGAATCATGGATCACAAACACAGAACTCAGTTCCTGAGGACGGCTTCAATGAGACAACCCACCATGTACTCCTACATGGCCTCTATACCAACACTGTCAGGACCCCGACTCGATGTCACATCGATCTAGCCGGTAACACCTCATATCACTTTGCGGCCTCACGCACGGTATCCCCACGGGTGTCGCCTTACCTTTGCCCGGGACCGTTTGCGCCTTTTGGCTCACGTATATGATAGTGTCGCTAGCATCCATATGATAAGGAGCCCGGGCTGACATGACTAGTCGTAAACCCAAAGTGGCACAGACTTACAGGGACAGGCATCCATGACCCAGCTTCGAACGTGTCGGTCATCAGCAAGTGGGTCCGGGCTGTAGCACTGGGCTAGCAGGACTCCGGTAAACCGGGCTGTAGCGGGCTAACAGGACTCCTGTACTCAAAGCGTGACATTTCCCCGAAGGGACAGACACAGGAACGAAGAAGGACACATGCCGGCCAGCCTAAGTGTTCCAGAGCAGTAGCAAGCTACCATGGCTCAGCGGTAACACTAGGAGACATTTCCCGGTAAGAGAGGCTACTAAAGATAAACAACTAGATAGTCAGATCCCACACATACCAAGCATTTCAATCATACACACAATATGCTCAATATGTGCAAATACAACGAAGCATCACAACATGACTCTACGACACAAGTACTTTATTTAAGGCTCAGGGAGCCATACATAACATACACAAAGGTACGGGTCACACGACCCAACATTCAAGTCATACAGTCATACAAACCAGCAGCGGAAGTAACTTGTCTGAGTACAGACAACTAGTAAAA
>NC_041391.1:330951916-331044516 GCF_002162155.2 Triticum dicoccoides | reverse complement strand
TAGCAACATGAGTACAAAGGTACTCAGCAAGACTTACATCAGATCCTACATACATGCATATTATCAAGAAGGGTTGGTGGAGTTATTGCAGCAAGCCAGCTTTGACTCTTGGCTAGACTATCCTACGATACTCCAACTTGAAATGGTTTTGCGCACACGAGTCCACTACTCACCACTTCAATACACTACCGAGGATCCACCTCCGTCTTCCTACAGAAGAGCCATCCTCGGCACTCACACTTATCTTGAGGCTTTTAGTAGTTTCCATTTACTTGTCTATGAACTGTATAGGCAACCAAGTAGTCCTTTACCGCGGACGCGGCTATTCGAATAGATCATGTTAACCCTGCAGGGGTGTACTTCTTCATACACGCTCTCACCACTTACCGTCGTTTACACGACATGTACTCGGCAACCTTCAAGCGGAAGCCCAACGTGGGTGTTGGCCACGACCAACCTAATCACCTAAGCCTCCAGTCCAGGTTTATCGCCTATTCAGGTTCCATCCGCAGGGAGTCCGGCCGAGGTTTCCCATACGGCCCCGAACGATGTGAACATGGTTCCCGAGATACCTAACGGGTATTCGGTACACCCGGCCACGTACCTACCGCATCACAGCCCACCCCTACGGTCAGCGCTGTCCATGGCCTCCAGTAGGCTACAAACACCAGAAACTACTTGCAACTCCTGGACGGAGAACTAGGGTGAATAAGAAGCCGAGAGGGTCCATTGGTTTCGGGCCCAATGCATGGTAGTAGCTGATTCTTAAATCACACATACAGATCTCAGTGCTTAAGGTCGGCTTCAATGAAACAACCCACCATGTACTCCTACATGGCCTCTCATCGATACCTTTACCAAATTGTGTTCACCACACCACTCTCATTACCGACATAATCATTTCACTCTAGCCCATCACCCAGATGAACCAGACCTGACACGACTCTAAGCATAGCAGGCATAGCAAGGTAGGAACAACACATACATATGGCTCAATCAACTCCTACACATGCTAGTGGGTTTCATCTAGTTACTGTGGCAATGACAGGTCATGCAGAGGAAATGGGTTCAACTACCGTAGCACACAGCAGTTGAAACGCGTTGTCTTAATGCAGTAAAAGAGAGTAGGAGCGAGAACATGGGATTGTATCGATATGATCAAATGGTTGGTTGCTTGCCTGATGGTTCGATGCACTGATACGGTTCTTCGTTAGGGTAATCACGGTACTCCTCGGAGGCAGAACCTGTCGCAAAGGACATCGATACACAACCATCGCCAAACAATGTGCAACAATATGATGCATGCATGAAACATGGCAATATGAATGTGTTGGGCTAATGCAACTAAAACCAGAAGGGTTTGAACAAATTTGAATCAAAGATTCAAATTTCAAACTCAAACATGGCCTTTTAAAGTGCTTTTCCTTGTTCTGCTTAAAACATCAATTTAACTTGTTTGATCATGCATGAAAATAGTACAGATGGATAGATTGGATTTTTCTGATCATTTTTCATATATAATTTGTCCAATTTGGAGTTACAGAATAAAAGTTATGAATTTTTGAAGTTTAAATAATATTCTGGAATTTCCTGATTTAAATTAAATCCAGAAATATAAATATTGCGCCAGCATGACGTCAGTGGTCAACTGCGGCTGGCTGGGGTCAAACCTGACGTGTGGGGTCCACACGTCAGTGACAGGGGGGGTTTAACAGGATTAAATTAATCCTAATTAGGGATTAGTGGCGCTGGGGCCCACTGGTCAGTGTCAGGGGGTTAACTAACAGTGGTTAGCGCTAATCCTAATTAGCTACAGGGCTGGGCCCACCTGTCAAGGACTCAGGGGGGTCCTGCCGTGGTCAAAATGGGTCAAACCCACCGGCGACATGACGCCGGCGAGGCCCGAGACGGCGGTGCGATGCGGAATCGCGCTACAGGGCACGGGCGAGGCCGTGCTTGGGCTCGTTGGAGAGCTCTTGCTCCCGCGCGTCGAACGGTGGTGGTGGCCGAGCCTGGGGTGGCCGGTACCGTCGACGGCGACGATCGTGGCGGCTGCCGGAGCTCGGTTGAGCTCGGGGTCGAGGCTACAACGGCTGCGGGGATGCGGGGTTGGCGCCTACGGCTTCTACGCGGTGCGGTGAGTGCGTGGGTGTGCTCGGTTGGGCGCTACGGCGACCGTGGCCACGACGGCGACATCGCCGGCGGCGTCGAGCTTCGGAGCTCAAGGGGGGGCGGCAGCTGCAGAAGGCTAGAGATGACGGGGCAAGGGGGAATCGAATCAGTGGCTCACCTCGGAGCTGCAGGGATGGTTAGCGGGCTCGGGGACGACCGGTAGCTCCCGATTCGATGGCGACGATCTCCGGTGGTCGAGGAGGGGAACGGCAACGTGGCGGCGATGCAGGGCTTCCGGAGACCCGTGGAGCGGTGGGGAGGAAGAGGGGGTCGCGGCGGAGCTCCTGAGCTAGTCGGGGGAGCGAGGGGTGGCCGGAGACGACTGCTATGGCGAACGGCGGTGACGGTGGTGTTCGGCCGTGAGAGAGAGAGGGAGAGCAGCACGGGAGAGGAGGGAGGAACTGAGGGAGAGTGAGAGAGAGCAGGGGGAGAGGCGTGGCGTCGTCCGGGGCATCGAGCGAGGAGGGGAGGGCAGGCAGGCAGGGAGAGAGGTGGCGTGGCGCGGTGGCGCGCGCGCGCGCCGGCCACACTCCCCTCCCTCTGTCGAGGACGAAGACGACAGAGGAGGGAGGCGGGCTGGGCCGCCTGCTGGCTGGGCTGCACAGGGAGGAGCCCAGGTAAGTTTCTCCCTTTATTTATTTTTCTGTTTTCTAATTTCTGACATTTGTTTTGATTTAAATAATATATTAAATCATTTATTTAACTTATGCCAATTTTTGCAGGAGCTAGATATATTATTCCAGAGCTCCTTTATAAATGGCATAATATTTGGACATATATTAATATATATAATTAATATATTTCCAATACAAATATTTATGCATTAATTCCAATAGCCCAAAATAAATACCTATGAGCTCTTAAAAATATTGGTTTGATTTTTATCTCTGTCCAATATTTTCAGAGAGCAACATGAGCATTTTCTTGGACCCTTTTGGAGAAATTTTTATTTGGGCCATTTTCAAAAAGATTCTGAGGGTTTCACAGATCCCTATTTCAAGTTTCTGATGAAAGAGTAAACATGAAGCAACACTCTAATGCATGACTAGCTAGGGTGTGACATCAGCGCTGCGCTAGTGGCGTAGAGGGAGGTCGACGCAGGGGCAGTGGCAACAGCAAGACTAGCGGATGGCGAGCCAGGGCTCCCCCAGTAGGGCCTTGTACCGGCAAGGTGAGGCCCCCGGCAGGGCCTGACACCGGCGGGACAAGGCCTGCACAACCAAATGAAGTGGTGCAGAAGAAGAAGATGATGCAGCACCCAATTTACTTTGTCAGCTCCCTCTTGCAGGGGGCTAGGTCAAGGTATTCCGATGTGCAGAAATTGCTCTTCGGCCTCCTTATGGCCTCGAGGAAGCTGCGTCATGACTTCCAAGTGCACGAGATCACTGTCGTCACCCGCCTCCCGTTGCAACGGATACTGCATAACCCGGTTGCAACCGGGAGGATTGTGGAATGGGCCTTGGTGCTCTCGAGCTTCGGTTTGAAGTTCAAAAGTACTTCGACGATCCAGAGCAGAGTCTTGGCCGAGTTCATTGCAGAGTGAACCTCGACGCCCGACGAAGAGATCCAGGAGACCACTCTTCCCGGCAAGGAAACAAGTCGCAACTGGATTATGTACTTTGACAGGGCTTTCTCGCTGCAAGGCGTCGGTGCTAGTGTGCTGCTCGTCGCACCCACCAGAGAGAACCTCAAGTATGCAATCCAGATGCACTTTCCCAGGGAGATGTCGATGAACAATACTACTGAATACGAGGGATTGCTTGCCGGTCTCAGGATCGCGGCAGACCTCGGGATCAAGAAGCTCATCGTTAGGGGTGATTCACAGCTTGT
The DNA here is from genome assembly GCF_002162155.2 of Triticum dicoccoides. Classification (NCBI taxonomy): domain Eukaryota; kingdom Viridiplantae; phylum Streptophyta; class Magnoliopsida; order Poales; family Poaceae; genus Triticum; species Triticum dicoccoides. Next base: position 331,040,514 of record NC_041391.1, on the reverse strand, counting down.
CATCAGGAAAATCAACAAGGATTATCAAAGCCCGTTGATGCAGGCCTACTTAGATGAGGTGAGGAAGTTGGAGGAGCATTTTGACGGTATACTGGTGGAGCATGTTCCCCGAGTGGAGAACGACATCGCCGACTACCTGTCGAAGTGTGCTGCCTTCAAACTACCTGTGGAACCAGGTACTTTTGTGCTTCGGTTAACTCAACCATCTGTTGAACCATCGACGTAGCAGAACAAGTGGAGGAAATCAGGCCCCGGCAAGTACTTTCCAACCGAGCTCACAGGAGCCGCTGGCAAAGATGTTGCCGTGGACATTGAGCCTGCCATGGGGCAACCGACTCCGACAGGGCGTCAAGCCATGGCCGTAGAAACAGTCGCTCCCATGGCTGAGGAAATGCCTTTAGTCCTTGCCGTCGAGCCCCAGGCTCTGGCATGAGCACATCGTACCATTCGATTCCTCCAAACAGGGGAGCTTCCTGAGGAGCAGGAAGAAGCGGAGAAAGTAGCTCGTCGGTCTGCCATGTATCAGTTTGTTGACGACGTTCTGTACAGAAAAAGACCAAATAGTGTGAAATTGAAGTGCATTCCCCGGGAGGAAGGACTGGAGCTGTTGGTAGAGATACATGGAGGCATATGTGGCTCCCACATAGGGTCGACGGCCCTTGCCAACAAGGCCTTCCAGCAAGGTTTCTTCTGGCCCACTGCCCTCCAGGATGCAACGACACTAGTAACCAAATGTGAAGCGTGTCAGTTCCATTCAAAGAAGCTTCATCAGCCAGCTCAAGCCCTTCAAACAATCCCTCTCTCCTGGCCATTTTTGGTCTGGGGGCTCGACATACTAGGCCCTTTCCCATGCACTGTCGGGGCTTTGAGTACTTGTACGTTGCAATCGACAAGTTCACAAAGTGGCCGGAGGTGGAAGCAACGAGGAAGGTGACAGCGCAGTCAGCCGTCAAATTCTTCAAGGGGCTAGTCTGCCATTTTGGTGTGCCAAACAGAGTCATCTCCGACAACAGCACGTAGTTCACAAGCCGCACCTTCATGCAATACATCCAAGACCTCGGCAGCAAGGTCTATTTCGCTTTCGTGGTGCACCAACGGAGCAACGGCCAGGCGGAGAGGGCAAATGCTGAAGCACTGCGAGGCCTGAGGACAAAGACTTTTGACAGGCTGCACAAGAGTGGAAGGCGCTGGATTGATGAGTTGCCGGCGGTTCTTTGGTCGACCAGAATGACGCCAAATCGAGCCACTGACCAGACACCATTTGCCCTGGTATACGGGGTAGAGGCAGTTCTCCCCACGGAACTCACATATGGGTCACCTCGAGTGCTCGCGTATGACGAGCTTGAGCAAGAGCGATTGCGGCAAGATGACGCAACGCTCCTCGAGGAAGATCGTCTTCGGGCGGCTGTGAGAGTAGCGCGCTACCAGCAAGCCTTGCGCCCCTACCATATTCGGCGTGTTCAATCGGCCAAGAATTCCAACAAGTTGACGCTATAGTGGGAAGGCCCTTATCAGGTAATATGAGTCACCAGGCCCGGTGCAGTCTACCTAGAGACCGAAGATGCCATTACAGTGAGCAACTCTCTGGAACATCGAACATCTTCGCAAGTTTTACCCGTAAGGTGTGGTTGCCGGCCCCCCCAGCAGACCACCTTTTGTACAAGTCTTGCCGGCAAGGCATGTAACCCTCTGTACAAAGCCAGGCGCAGACCCTGAGAATAAATAAATGAAGCGCTGGCGCCCTAAGTTATAGCATGCATGCTAGGTTGAGTCTCTCCCTCGGTTAGGGTTGATAGTGCTTAGCGGCAAGTAACCCCTAGCATAGAGGTCGAGTGTGCGTCTCTCTGTTCCTTTCCGTCCTCTTTGGTTCGCAGGGTACATGGACATTTCTGCTGAGCTATTTGGAAGAAAGAGAACAAGCCAGCGCTCCGGTCCCGGCAAGCCAAGGTTGCCAGGGGCTGCAGACACAAGGGCCCAACCACGGCAAGCCAAGGTTGCCGGGGGCTGTAGATTCAGATAAGTCCTTTATCCCCTGTTGTGCATTTCCGTATGGAATTGGGACGTATGAAACCTCATTTTATTCCTAGGCCACCATGCTCCCCTTTTCCTGTACTCAAGAACTATTCCCTGGGTTGGAACTTGGTTATAGTCGCGGTAACAAGGAAGCAAACAAAGGGCCTAACCCTACTTCGCCCTGCCTCCGCCAAAAGCGTGAGTATGGTCGAATGAAGTAAGGGGACGACAAGGCCTGTTGTCGAGCGACATTGTTTATCTTAAAAATAACAAGGATTCATTCCTTGGCATGGGCTTCGCTCACGCACAAAGAACCCACGAAGCACCCTTTTTTCATTAATACGTCCCATACATGTATAGTTCGTATGGAATGTAAACATGAGCAAGGGGATTACAAGTTTTAAATTTAACTAAGTCCCGTAGGTTTACAAACTAAAAAGAGATCAGATGCCCGTGATCCCTGTTCTTGCTCCTTTCCTACTAGGTGCGGCAGGTGAAGGCAAAAAGGGAGAAACGGGGAACGCGCCGATGGAGAGCTTGACGAGGAAGGCCCTCGACAGAGCGCGTGGCTGAGGGAGGCGTGACACGGTCAGTCGGAGTCGGAGTCGGCGTTCCCCCGCTCGATGTCCTCGTCGTCGCTATCACTGTCCTCCTCGTCACTCCCGCTTGAGGGGGAGTCTTCATCATCAGAGGAGCTCTCCATGCAACACTTTAGGCGAGTTCTGAAGTCCCCAAAGTCCTTGATGGAGAGCAGGTCGTTCTCCATTAATTTGAAGTAGAGAATGAGCCCCTCCATTAGGCTATGGATACGAGCGAAGGTCTTCCATCCGCGGCAAAGATACATGACGTGAGGGGCGGGAAAGTCGACGTCAACCCGCGTGCCGCCATTCCTGCAGCCCCTCATATGCAATATCGGAGTCTATGGCGGGTCGAGATCCATCTCCCGAGCGAATGGAGCAGGGAGACGAAGACGACGACACACTAGCTGGTGCAGCCTGATGAAGAACTCGTGGGGCTGGTCCCCAACATGGCCCTCCATTGGGGCAGGGACCGCTGGCGGAGGCGAGGCCGGAGCACCGCCCCGTCCTCCTCCTCCCCGAGCTGGCCTCGCCCCCTCCCTCTCCCTCTCCCTCGGCCTCGCCCCCTCCCCATCCCTCTCGTGGCTGGCTCAGCCGTCATGAGCTCTTGGGAAGGAGGGACGTGCTGTCGAGCGGAGACCCTCGACGCTACCGTCGAAGTGCCAGCACGCCCTCTCGCCATGGCAAAAGGAAGAAAGGAGCCAAGGTGGAAGGACATGGATGATGAAAGATAGTGAGGTGCCATCCCCTCCCCCCTTTTCTTATAAAAGGGTGGGGTCGGGGCTCATCAATCTGGACATCAGGGGCGCAGGGAATCGAGACCGACCCGCCGCTCCAATCAGCAGCGACCCGGTTTCCCGCCTCATCATTTAAGGCCCGTGCCCCCCCTACGCCCACCGCCTACCATCTCCGAGGCATGGGGGACACATGGCGAGCAAGCAGAAATCAAGGGGATGAGTGAGGCAACCGTTTTCCACCTCGTGATCGTGGGGCACGAGTGCCTTGAAGGCCACAACCCAAGTCCACTTAGTAAATAAGCCGCGCCCCTGCGTTTTCCTCTTTTTATGGGGAAGGCGCGAGCTGCCTCTTTACCACAATGTGACACATGAGGGATGGAACCATCTCACGCATGACCCCCACGTCACGTACGACCCTCCACATCATGCATTCAACGCGGGTCGTGGGGAAGCGTAGCGGACAAAGAAGTTACCATGGTAAAAATCCGCCCTGCCTGCCCGCGCACCGTTTTGGGCCAGCCCAACAACGCGCCGCGTTTATGTGTGGCCCAGGCCCAGGGGCTCCTGTCGGTGTACAAAAGTAGGGGCTCTCTTTTGTACCTTTTATTTGTGCACGGGCAGTCAGAGCCGCGCCCCAGACCACACTTAGTAGGGCAGAGGAGGGAAGCCAAAGGCGCAAGACAATCAAAGCAACACCATGACCACAGACACAAAAAGTAAGAGAGCGAGGTAGACTCCCCCGGCAAGAGCCTTTCCGGGGCAACTTACCCAGCATTAGCAGAGTGCGCCACCCTTGAGCCCAAGGGTTCCAACGCCATGAACCACATTGGAACCAAGGCTCGGGAGGCACCTCCATGGTGGCATGCAGATCTTCATGAAAATCATAAACAAACAAGATCAGATGAGGACCAGAAGACGATGATCCTCGGCAAGATCCTTGCCGAGGAAATCCACGAGACCTCCGGCAAGATCCTTGCTGGGGACGATCGCGATGTCACGGCAAGACCCTTGCCGGGACCTCGGCAAGACCCTTGCTGAGGACGTCAGCGGGGCCGCGGCCAGGCCCACATCTGCCAAGACTCCACTACTGTTCCCATGCAGTTGCCAGCTCAGTCGGCTAGGCAAGCCCCTGCGTGGCGACGTGAGGCCTCTAGACCTACTCAGCAAGCACCTACGTGGTGGCATGAAGATCTTCGAGAAGACTCTGCCACCGCACCAGCCCAGCAGCTAGCCAACGTGGCATTGCAATGCCTCATCAGCTCACACGCGCATCAGAGCCAAGTGAGGCGGCGACAGCTGGGACGAGCTTCCTTTTCGTCCCCAATATAGCAAGAAGGGCACATTGGCAGCACATTAAATGCGTTTGTCTGACGGTGCCAGAGGATAGACTCAGCCACTGTACACCTTTCCACCTCCTGTGTGCCACTGTGGCGACCCCTTTTTTCTATAAAAGCAGGCCCGAGGCATAGGAGAGAGGGATTCAGATCTTTTGGACAAGTGACGTACCATAGCTAGTTCAAGAACTCAAGAACACTCAAATATACACCAAAGCAGGACTAGGGTTTTACGCATCCTTGCAGCCCGAACCTGGGTAAACGATCTTTGTGCTGACTCCTAGACCCGCTCTTTCCACAACCTCGCACCCGTCGACCGTAGTAGGGATTCCAGTGATCCCATATGTGTCGTTTTCCATCGACACGTGTTTTCCGGAGTGGGTGCGGGAGTCTTTGCCGGGGAAGGAAGCCTTGCCGGTGGTTGAGGTCTTGCCGGCGACAAAGGCCCTACTGGTCTTCTTCCCCTCGAAGGCTCCAGTGGCAGGAGCAAGCGCTTTGGCGGCAGGTGCTCCAACTGCCTCTTGATAGAGCTGGTCGGCACAGATGAGCGCATCCCTCTTGTCGCAGTTGACAGTGATGATGCTCATCGGCCGGGCATCTTCAACTTGTTGTACGCGTAGTGTGACATCGCCATGAACTTGGCCAGTGCTGGACGGCCAAGGATCCCGTTGTATGGCAACGGGATCTTGGCGACATTGAAAACGATCTTCTCTGTCCAGTAGTCGAGGTCCCCACCAAACATGACTAGTAGTATGACCTTTCCTTTAGGCTGGCTCCTCCCTGGATTGATCCCTTGAAACGTACCAGTTTCCTCGAGATCTTCATCAGGGATCTGTAACCTCTTGATCACGTTGAGCAAGATCAAGTTCAGACCAGGCCCACCATAAACTAGCATTTTTGTCACCTTGAGGTTGTGGATTGTTGGTGAAACCAACAATGTTAAACATCGTACAATAGTTGTGCGATCAGGATGATCCTCAGCGTCAAAAATGATAGGCATGTTGGACCATTTCAGTGGCTTCTGGGTGTCGATCATTGGCTCCATTGCATTGATCTAACGCGCCCACTGTTTGAGTTGGCGGTGGGAAGAATGCAATGACGCGCCTCCATCAACACACATAACCTCTGTAGCTTTCTGAAACTCGTGCTCACTAGACTCGTCGTCATCGTCATTTCCCTCTTTCTTGTCACGACCTTGAGCATGCCTTCCTTATCTTTGCCGTGGCAACCCCCTCGGCTGCCGAGCTTCCTGCCGGATCCTTCAGCGCCATCTTCGCCCTTCTCGTTGTCCCGTCTCTCGTACTCAGCCCTCTGCTTCTCCATCAGCTGCTCAACTTGACAGAAGTTCTGGAGGTCATGGCCTTTGGTGCGGTGAATCTTGCAATACTGCTTGTTGGAGTCCCCTGGCTTGCTGGCAGCCACCAAGGCCTGGCAGGCATCGCATCTAGCAACCTCCTTGTCGGGGTCGTCAACCTTGGCCTTCTTGGCGGTGCCGGGGTTGCCGGATTCCTTAACGGCAAGTACGGTCTTGCCTTTGCGCTTCCTGTTGCGCCATAGGCCCTTCTTTGTCGGGGCGACAATGTCTTCATCTTCAGAGTCACTTCCCACACCGGTGTCCTCGCCAGGGTACTTCCTTCCTTCTTCTGCTCAGGCACACCTATCAGCCAGAACATATAGCTCGGCGACATCCGTGACCTTGTTCATCGCCAGCTCTTCACGCATCTTACGGTTGCGCACGTTCTACTGGAATGCGCTGATGACAGCGGCGGGATGAACATCGGGGATGTTGTACTGCACATGGCTAAATCTTTGTATGTATTTGCACAAGCATTCCCGTCTTCCTGAGGGATTACATGCAAATCACTTGCCTAGCCAGGAGCTACGTGGCCGCCAGTAAAGGCGCCAACAAACTCGTGGCACAGATTCGACCAAGAGGAGAAGGAATCTATTGGCAGGTGCATCAGCCAAGATCTGACGTTGGGCTTGAGCACCAACGGGAAATAGTTGGCGAGCACCTTGCCATCCCGAGCCCTGGCAGCTTGCATCGCAATGGTGTAAATGCTCAGGAACTCGGATGGATGGGTTTTACCATCGTACTTCTCTGGGAACTCTTGCTTGAACGTGCAGGTCGTGGGCCACTCGAACTGCCGCAACTCACGGGGAAATGTTGGACATGTTACTGCATAAGGCAAGTCGTCAGCGTCCCCCGGCGCATGCATGTACGTGGTGGGCCCTGCACACCTATCAGATTGGTGGCGCGCTTCCCGTCGTCGCTCGATGGTGGTCCGGGCGTCCTCCTTGAGCCGTTCCCGAAGAATTTGACGTTGGTCGCCACGTGCTCGTGGGTCGGACGACGCCACAGACACGTTATCACGGGCGTTGACCCGATGAGCTGGCGACCGATGTTGCTGCGGTGGAGGGGAGTGCACCGTGGTTGCGGTGCCTCCATCCCTCCACTGTCAACTCGCGCCGACTTAGTGGTTAGGCGCCGCGAGGTACTTGCCTCCCGATGGCCATCCATGTTGGCGTGGCCAATAAGGCTTTGGATAGCAGCCCTCCACTCTTCTTGTCTCTCCGTAGCAGGAGGAAAGTCAAGGAGTAGTTGTGCTCGTGCCAAAGCTTCCGCTCGCGTCGGTGGCAGCAAGGAATGGGAGGAGCTCGGACTTCCAACTATGTTAGAAGGAGTTCCATCACGATTTCGTGGCCGCGCGCTCTTTCCACCAGTATCTTGACATACATGTCGACCCTACGCATCTTGAGAATGACGCTGAGGGCTCTTGCCGCGACAACGCCCGGCGTCGCCAACATCGTGTCGCTGCTTGTCCCACATGACCTGGGAGGACCGTGGTGCATGCGTCGGCGGGGTCATCTTCCTACCCTTGGAGGTCCCCGCGTCGCTCGTAGGCAGCACGGCTCCGTCCTTGGGCGCTGCGGCAGGCGGATCATCGTCACCGCCGCGGACGATGCCACTCGCCTAGCGTCTAGTATCTGGATGATGTGGATGGTCTTGATCTCCTCCGCCACCAGCGTCTGCTCCGTTGCCTGTTTGTGTTGGGACGGGCGGGCCGGCCCCAAACGAGCCGATCTCTGTGATCGTCTTCTTCTTCGGAGCCATGGCGATGAAGAAACTACTGCACTAACTGCTAGACTAGATTTTCACAACTTCTACCCCCTACCTGGCGTGCCAAAGATGTCGGGGAAAACGACACCCATGGGATCACGAGGATCCCTTGTATGGTTGGCGGGCAGAGAGTTGCGCAAAGAGCAGGTCTAGTGATCAGCGCGAGGGGATTTTTAGCCAAGTTTGGGCCGCAATGGTGCGTAAAACCCTAGTCTTGCTTGACTGTATATTATTTGTTCTTAAGTTCTTGAACTAGCTGCTATGCATGCCCAGTCCAAAAAGTCTGAATCCTTCCTTAGTGAGCCTCGGGCCTCCTTTTATATGTCAAAGGGGTCGCCATAGTGGCACATAGGAGGTGGAAAGTATCTACAATATACAAGCTTATCGCTGACATCGTAGGACAAACGCATTTAATGCGCTGCCTATGTGCCCTCTCACTTTATTGGGGACAGCAAAAGAACCCGTCCCGTCCATTGCCGCCTCTTCCTGCCTTGACACAAGTCTAGGCTGATGAGGCATGCAGTGCCATGTAAGCTGGCTAGCTGCTGTGTTGGCATGGTGGTAGAGCCTCCACGAAGATCTGCATGCCACCACGCAGGCGTCTGCCTAGTTGGCAAGCTGGTCGTCGCGCTGGAACGACCGTGAGGTGGTGAAAACCTTGTAGGGTGCGGGCCTGGCTGTGGCCCCGCAATTGTCCCCGGCAAGAGTCTTGCCGGGGGCCTCACAGTCGTCCTCGGCAAGGGCCTTGCTGGGGGTCTTTGCCTTCTGGTCTTCAAGTAGACCTGCAGGCCATCATTCTTCACAAAGATGTGCATGCTACTATGCACGCACCCCCAAGCCTTGGCCTCGATGTTTTCGATGATGTCAGGTCTCTCAGCCTCAGGGGCGATGGCCCTGCTGGTGCTTCGCAAGCTGCCCTGGCAAGGGCCTTGCCGGGGCTATGCAAGCCGCCCCGGCAAGGGTGTTGCCGGGGGAGGTCCATCTTGTCTTCTGCTCTCTATTCATTGGCTTGAATGATTGTCTTGGTAGTCGTGTATTCTGTCCTTCCGCGGCTCTGCCAAGCCTTGCCACAGGCGTGGCTACAACTGCCCGTGTGTCACGCCCAATATGCGACCCTATCCTAAAGGAACTCGAAGGTCCCACCAAGGATAGAAGCGCATATTGGAGATGTTTTTGCAAGGTGGATATCATTACATCATACCAATACATAATAGTTGGGGATAGATACAAGAGGCATACAATGCCACACGAATACAATATCACCATACATAAGAGCAACATCCGACTACGGATGAAATAGAAACAGAAACTCAAACGACATCCACCCTGCTAGCCCAGGCTGCCGACCTGGAACCTATCCCCTGATCGAAGAAGAAGCAGAAGAAGAACTCCAAAACAAGTAACGCCGCTCTCGCGTCATGATCATCGCATTACCTGCACCTGCAACTGTTGTTGTAGTAATCTGTGAGCCACGAGGACTCAGCAATCCCATTACCATGGGTATCAAGACTAGCAAAGCTTAATGGGCATGGAAAGGATAAGTGGTGAGGTTGCAGCAGCAACTAAGCATATATGGTGGCTAACATACGCAAATAAGAGCGAGAAGAGAAGCAACGCAACGGTCGAGAAGCTAGAGTGATCAAGAAGTGATCCTGAAACTACATACGTTCATGCATAACTCAAACCGTGTTCATTTCCCGGACTCCGCTGAAAAGAGACCATCACGGCTACACACATGGTTGATGCATTTTAATTCAAATCTGGTGTCAAGTTCTCTACAACTGGACATTAACAAATTCCCATCTGCCACATAATTGCGGGCACGGCTTTCAAAAGTTTATACCCTGCAGGGGTGTCCCAACTTAGCCCATTATAAGCTCTCACGACCAACGAAGGATATTACTTCTCCTGGGAAGACCCGACCAGTCTTGGAATCCCGGTTACAAGACATTTCGACAATGGTAAAACAAGACCAGCAAGACCTCCCGAATGTGCCGACAAATCCCGATAGGAGCTGCACATATCTCGTTCTCAGGGCACACTGGATGAGTCAAGCTACGAGTAAAACCAGCTTTTAAGTTTCCCCGAGGTGGCCCCGCAGGTTGGTCGGTTCGGACCAACACTCAGAGGAGCACTGGCCCGGGGGGGTTTAAAATAAAGATGACCCTCGGGCTCCGGAAACCCAAGAGAAAAGGCTTAGGTTGTTAGGCAAATGTAAAACCAAAGTTGGGCCTTGCTGGAGGAGCTTTATTCAAAGCAAACTGTCAAGGGGTTCCCATACACCCGGCTGTGTAAGGAACGCAAAATCAAGGAACATAACACCGGTATGACGGAAACTAAGGCGGCAAGAGTAGAACAAAACACCAAGCATAAGGCCGAGCCTTTCACCCTTTACCAAGTATATAGATGCATTGATTAAATAAGAGATATTTTGATATCCCAAAATAATCTTGTTTCAACATGGAGCAATCTTCAACTTCACCTGCAACTAAGAACGCTATAAGAGGGGCTGAGCAAAGGCGGTAACATAGCCAAACAACGGTTTGCTAGGAAGGGTGAAAATGTTAGGGGCTGACCTGGCAATTTGGGAGGTTTGATAAGCAAAAGATAGGTATCGCAGCATAGCGATAGATCGAAGAAACTAGCATAGCAATGATAGTAGTGAGATCCAGGGTAACGGTCATCTTGCCTGAAATCCCGCTAGGAAGAAAAACGAGTCCATGAAGAAGACGAATGGGCGAAGACGAACCAAGCGTAGACGAATGAATCCTCACGATCGCAACGAAACAGGAACTATCGAGAAGAAGCACAACCGGAAAGAAGCAAACAACATGGTAAACACACAGCACATAAACATGACATGATGTTGAACCAAGAATGATGCCTGACAAGGCTATATGATGCTACTCATGGCAGGAGATGATGCAATCAAGAACAACATGTCAAAGCAAGTTTAAATGAGGCCAGAAACAACATATAACAACTCCGGTAAGTCCTCATATGCAAATTTCGAAATTGGTCCAAATCTGAATAAACGTTATGTTCAAGTTGTTAAACAGCAAGTTACGATGCACCACGATGATCTACACGAAATTCTAGTCAAGTTACATATAAAGTTCATTTAATTCGGAGCTACGGCCTAGAAGATATGAGCAAAACAAGTTGAACATGGCATTAATGCAAAATGCATTCAAACATCAAGCAAACACTCTCAAAACAAGGATACACCATGATAAAATGAAACTACATGCAATTCTAAGCAAGTTTCTTATAGAGCATGCTCAAAACAGAGCAACGGTGCAACACACACTCCAAACAAGATATAACAACAATCTGCCCAAAACAGCAAGTAGACACTTTGCAAACATTAGAACAACATGCTACATGAAGCTTATCAGCACAAACTTGACTTACACTTCATGTACAGATAACATACTTCAAATATTATAAGGTTCAGGTTCATAGGCATCAAGATTAAACCAATATGATCAATGCAAAATGCAACTTTATAACACAGGAGTAAATGCATGAGCAGAGTTAATATGATGGCAACTTGAGAGTAAGAAAGAGACAAGCTACTGCAAGTTTATATAGCAACCAGAGGCAGGGAATCAAATTACACATAACAAAGAGCAAATAACATCATGGCATAATAGGCATATGACTCATGGATTAGTAGGAACCAACATGACAAGATTGAATGTTGAAACAGTTTCAGCAAGTGTAAAACAGCAACGTTATGATAACATGTTTGCAAGCATGGAACAGATGCATATGACATCTAAAATTAACAACCATGGCATGTGAACATGTTTCTCATAGCATACTTCAAAACATGTAATTGGAGAATCTCCAAAAGAGACATGGATCACTCAGGAACAAGCTCACAACGAGGCATCATGAGGTTAACAGAAATCTGGAACAATATATAAGCATGTTCATGGCAATGAAAACATATGCTATAGGAATATATGAGGCATACAAAGGCATGGAAAGATAGAGCAAAACATGGTAATAAAAACATGTCAAATAAGTACCTCCAGATTATGCATGTATTAATTGGTAGCATCAAGCAAACATGGCAACATGATAAAGCAGTTTTAGCATTGACAGAACATTAACAGCAAGTAACCCACTTCACAAGATTGATGCACTCACTACAGGGCATATAAAAATACATGTATTGCACCCCTGCAAATATGGCATAAAAATGCTCCTAAAACATGTAGACATTATGCTCATAGGATGCACACACAAAATGCAACAAAAATGACAAATCAGTAAGTTACAGCAGTTTTCAGCAGTTAAACGCAACATGCACTTTTGAAATAGGGATTAAGATATCAAAATGCACCCTAACAAGAATGCAAAGCACACCAACATGTAGAGCATGAAGAGAAGAACATTCACATAACAGGATGATCATCATAGCATCAACAGAGACAAAGTTATGGCACTCACAAGATGCACAAGTGATGTTAACAATCAGCAGATTACAGCAGTTCATATCACATAGCAGTTTTGCAACGAATATTAAGGTATCAATACGAACATGAACATGAATGTAAACTAGACCATCATGAAAAGCACTCTGAGGTGAACATTTTAACATATTATGCATGCAAAACGGAGCACCATGCATGAAGTTATGATATGACAAACATGAGCACATGAGATGGGAATCCTGGAGACTTGGCCAAAATTGCATTGATCGCTGGTTAGCTAAAATAGCGAACGGGCACTAGATAGGGCTGGGCTTGAGCTCACCTAGCAGGCCGAAGCCCAGATTGGTGGTGGATCGGGCCGGAGGGAGGCGAGGTCGAGGCCCACGCGGTCAACACGCAAGGGCGCGCGGCCCCGAGCAGAACGCCGAGCAGGGCGCCGGCGAGGAGGCCATGGCCGGCCGGTGGCAGGGGAGATCAGTGGAGGCGGCGAGCGCACGGGATCCGGTGGATCCGAAGGAGGGCGAGGCCAGGGACCCATTCCCGGTGTCGGAATGGGGCAAGGAGCGCCGACAACGGAGCTTGGAATGCGCGTCGTTGTCATCCGACGGCGGCGGGACAGACCTGCAGGGGCACGCGAGAGGGAGTGAGAGGGAGCTAAGGAGGAGGGAGAAGAAGAAGGGCGCAGGGGCGGCCTGGCCTGGCCGTTAAGGTTGCCGACGGTGGTGGCGCGCAGCCTCCGGCAAGGCGGCGGGGTCGGCCGCCGGTGCGGGGAGTTGGGGTCGAGCGGGAGCTCGGGCCCCTGGTTCAGGCGCGCGGTGTGCCTGCGGGCTGCGGTGGCGAAGATCCGGGCCCGGGCAGGCCCTAGACGGGCTCGCAGGGCCGGCGGCGGTGGGAGACGGCTGGGGAGATGTGGCGAGGCCACATGGCAGCGGTGCATTGGCTGTAGGGGCGCTGGGGCTGATGTGGCAGTGCCCGGTTGGTCCGGGGCGCGGTGGCGGCGGCGCCAAGTGGCGGAGGCAGGATAGGCCGGCGCGGAAAATGAGGAGAAGGTGGGAGGAGGCTGGCGGCACGTGGATTTCGTGGAGGGAGTTGTCTGCTGCCAAAAATGGAAGGGGAGGCTTCCTTTTATAGCTAGAGGCTAGGGTTTGAGGGGTTTAGGAGGGGTTTTCCGACCCTCCGATCTCGATCGGACGACACCGGCCGCGAGGATGGGTGAAGTTTGGCCTTGTGGGCTGTGAAGAGGAGGTTGTGCTGAGATGAGAGGGAAGGAGTGCAGCCCGGCAACTGTTTCCGGAGACCGAAAACGTCCGACGAATACACCAGCTATATAGCGGCTGCATGTTTAACGGTTGGGCTGCCAAACGGATTCCGAATGCGATGAAATTTGACTGGCGGTCTACCTACACTATAATAAGACCGCACACCCACTTTTATCCCATTCTGAGAACATTTTTATGCCACTTATAAAATAATATTCCTGAGGTGTCGCGGGGCGCGTGCGAGTGTGGTTGGGCTCAGAACGAACAATAGAGAGAACTGGGAGGACCCGAACGGATGCAAGTTTTGAAAAGTATGCAGATGAAACGCAGATGCTGACATGGCAAAGTGCAACATGCAAGAAAATGACATGGCAACAACGACAAATAACTGGAGGACACCTGGGGCATCGGATTCGGGGCATTACAACTCTCGTCCACTAACAAGAGATCTCGTCCCGAGATCTTAGGAATGAGACGGAGGAGAAAGAGGAAGGGGTGAAGTAAGAACGCAAGAGAGAATAAGAACAAGGTCGAGAGCACTCGGTAGAAAAGAGGAATGACGAATATGACAAGAATCAAGAGCTCAAGGAATAAGATAGACTCCGAAACCACTCCGGTTAGAACAAGATAGGAAAGGAATAAGAACATAAGAATTTGGGCAGCACTCCAACTAAAAATGGAAGGAATGGAGACCTGAACTTCACCCAATGGGATGACACTTGACAAGATGAACAATGCAATGCCTAAAGAATGGAATGAAAAGAACAGATGAAAGAACAAGAACTTCCACGATGAATAAATTTGATAGCATCCTTAGAAGAAGGGTAGAACGGAGTTGTTGAGATATTCAACAACAAAAGAATAAGCTTGTTATGGACTTATCAAAAACAACTCAAAACTTGAGGTGAAATTATACCACAACCAATGTCTGAATAGCTGAGAAGAACGAAGAAATGCAAAACTCCACTTCAGAAAAAAAAACGGAGAATTATTTGCACTTCGAGACGCGAGAAGAAAATATACTTGAACTCCGCCAACAAAATCTTGATGAACTCTTCAAGAATGAATTAAATCATGAAGAACCGCCATGAAGAACTCCGGCGACAAAAGGATGGTGAGATAGAATGAAGGATGAAAGAATAATATTAAACCTTGCGGTCATTTAGATGGAGGTTCCGACGAAATGGCCAAGGAAATTTGAACTCCGGAAAAGAAAAGATGAAAACACTTGGAACTAGAATTTATTCATCAAGAAGGAAGGGATTAATCACTTGGAGGAAAATAAGAATAAGATTTATTGTATGCTTATCCTTCATCAAATTAAATTGATGACAAGCAATGGATTTTGCATACTACTTATTCTTGTTGAAAAGGATTAAGGGGAATATGACACAAAACTTGAGAAAGTCTTCATGAACCACATGTAGGATTGGAAAGAACGAATGGATTGATATGATAACAAAGGAAAAGAATATGAAGGAACCGCCGTAAGAATTCAAAAATGATTGATGGAAGAGAATGAATCACCGGGAAGAATTAGAGAACAAATATGCTTGAGGGGATTTAGATGCAAAAGAACGAAGAGATAACAAGCTGATTAAAGAATACTTGACAGACGCACCGGGATAATTGGATAATGATAGCTGGAGTGTGGGGACGAAGAATTCCTCTGGAATGATGGCCTGCGGAGAAAAGAAACAGAAAAACAACTCCTGACATACTCTAGATTGGTAGGAAAAGAATATCTGACAAATGGAATAATTTGAGAGGATAACATTAAGAAAGAACCACAAATCTTCGAGAGAACGAGCAAGATTTAAGAGAAACTCTTCTTTGATCTTCAAATGATGATGTGAAACACCACCAAAATTACTGAGATACACAGGAAGAATGAAAAGCGAAGAGGTTGAGCCAACAATGAAAAGAATTGAAATCTATCTTGAAAAGGCATCTGACGGATGAAATTCATTCTTACGTCAAACTCCGAAAAGAATTTGGAATGGCTCCGGAATAATTATGAAAGTCAGGTAAGATCCTGGGAAAAGACCTGTGGGTTAGGTCCCACTAAAAGAAAACACCATTGAAAAGGATTGTTGATGAGATAGATGATGCACTGGAACAATTGAAATATTTGAATGAGGTGATAACCTCGAATTTATTCGAACACAGACGAATCTCCTGAGATGTCTTGAGCACTCCGGAAGGATAAACTGGTGAGAGGCGAACGAATAAAAGGAAACATTCGATCCAAGGAAAAGAATATGATCAACCCGAAAAAAACTTGAATTGAATCCACCGGAAAGAAAACGAGATGAAGAATGTCAAACGAGATGAGAATTCACCGGTTGAAATAATTGAGGAAAGACTAAAGAGGCTCCGCACGAATGAAATTGATGCTCGAAAGCGACTCAGGCTCCGGGAAGAATAGGGTGGGAGGGCGGGAAAAAAACAAAGGAAACTTAGAAGGGAGAACCGACGAATAACTTGAATAGAAAACACCGGTTGAAATAATTGAGGAAAGAATGCAAAGACTTCACATGAGTAGGATGGACAGTCGATTACGGGCTCCGGCTTCAATAAGAAAAAGGGTGGGCGGGTGGGAAAAAGAAGACAACTAAGGATAGAGAAACAACTTCGTCAAGAAAGAACTAAGGAATGCTCTTGGCAAAACAAAGACGGTCGAATCGTCTTGACGAGAAATGCACCGGATGAAAAGAGCTGAGAACCAATGAACGAAAAACCAACCGCGTGATCCTAAAGAAAATTTGAAAGGGAAGAGGAGTAATTCCAAACACCTACGTCAAGATTCCTTACTAGAGCGACGAAGAGGAGAGGAGCTCCGTGAACAAGACTATCACACCATGCTCCGTGAAGGGGGCTAGTGAGGCTATAGTACTTACTATGCATAGGACTACAAAGGTGAAAAGACAGGATGTATTCTGACGAAATGCCTTGAATGTGATGCGATCGGCAAGAGAAAGATGGAATTCCTTTGGTATAAGAAAGGAAATCAAACGCGTTGTTTGAGAAGGAAAAAGGGTAACTAGAGAAAAAAATAACATAGGCTCTCCCTGGACTCTAAGCAGGACTTCTTTCTAAGCCTCACATAATTTGAATTTCTCTGACATTCCATGTTTCAGAAACGGATCCTATAAAATATTTCAGTTTTTCTATGATCATCTCTATCTTAGGTATTCGGGGAATTCTCCTTAATAGATGAAATATTCTTATTATGTCAATGCCAATTGAATCAATGTTATTAGCTGTCAATTTCAACTTTTTGGTATTTTCCGTTTCTTTGGATGATATGATGGGTCAATCATTTGCTACATTAGCTCCAACAGTGGCAGCTACGGAATCTGCTATTGGATTAGCCATTTTTGTTATTACTTTTCGAGTCCGAGGGACTATTGCTATGGGATCTATAAATTGCATTCAAGGTTAAACATAACTACAAGAGAGTTACCAAATACGAAGTTCTGTTCTCCTTTTGTTCTCTTCTTTCTTTTCTTTTTGCCTGAGCCAGACATCAGATAGCTTCGTTTTGATTTATCTGTTGGAATGTATAAAAATCAATATCAAAATCAATAATATGAAAGATGTAAAATCCAATTTCTCGATTCAATAGGAGCCCAAAGAGGTGCATATGGTACCCAAATAAGAATAGGATATATATGTCAAAAGGAGGTCTGGTTACACCTATTCCTAATCCTAAATAGAATGTGATGGCATAGGGCTTTCTATGTAAACAGAGTATCCTATTTCCATAGGCTCGAATGATCCCTTCTCATGATAAGAATGTGCACGGTCTGGTTCGGTATGGAATGAACTTATAATCTGATGATCGAGTCGATTCCATGATTATAAGTTCATAACCCTAGTGCCCATTCCCATTTTGGGCGGAACAGATCTACTAATTCTTTTATTCCAGTTAGTAAGATGGATCTTGAACTAAGAAATAGACCTAGAAGCTAAAAGAGGGTATCCTGAGCAATTGCAAGAATGGGGTTCATTAATATTCCTGGTATAGTAGATGCTATCACACATACAATCATACTCAATTCGATGGAATTGTTTGATCTTCTTCTATAATTTCGCACATAAGGGGTTATTTCTTGGTTTCGTCCAGTCATTAATAACTTGATTATTTTTAGATAATAGTAGATAGAAAGAATGCTCATAAGGAGTCTATTGAAACGAAGAAATATAGGCCTGCTTGCCATCAACACCAGAATAGGTAGAGTTTTCCGAAGAAACTTGCTAGTGGAGGAAGGCCTCCTAGGGATAAGAGACATAGGGCTAAAGAGACAGCCAAAAAGGATCTTTCATTTGTAATCCTTCGTAATCTCGAATGTTATCAGTTCTGGTACGTAGACCAAATAATGCAATGCAAGAAAAAGTTCCTAGATTCATGGAGATATAGAACAGCATATAAGTTATCATTTGAGTTTCCAACAATTATTCCAATAATTACATATCCAATTTGCCCTATGGACGAATATGCAAGCATACGTTTCATGCTTGTTTGAGTAATAGCAAGGAGATTCCCCAAAATCATGCTAAGGATAACTAGGATTTCCAGAAGAAGATGCCATTCGTTTGATGAGAAATAAAAAGGAATATCGAGAATTCGCGCGGCTGAAGCTGGAGCAGCTACTTTCAAAATAACAGAGAGAAAAGTAACGACTGGAGTGGGGGAGTCAGAGTTGAATAGAGGATTCATCACTTCTTTCTCTCATGCAAAACCGTGCATGAGACTTTCATCTCGCATGGCTCCTCAGTGATAAAAGAAACTAGAACTCGTCTTCTCTCTTTTTTGATTACCTTCCTCGCGTATGTATAAGACTAAATGCATTCATTTTTTAAATCAATTTCGAAAAATAACTACTAATCCTTAACTTTTCGAGGAATCCTTCATCAGTGGTTGTGAATGACTGACCTTTTTAGTCCTTTCGACCTTGGTTTTGTATGAGCAAGTCAGAATGGTTGAGAAATAGAACCATCTGATTTGATTCGTTCCCGATAGCCATGACATGATCATCTTAGGGTGATCCCTTTGTCAACGGATGCTCCTATTACACTCGTAGTCTCTGAAGGATGAAAACCCACTATGTAGCATCTACATCGATAATTCAAGCATCGTATACGTCATTAGTCTGATTCTTTGTAGGAACTACCCGTAACAACGAACTTGCAAAATGGATCTATTTATCATAAAGAGATTCATTGTTCCTGACCCTGCTTCACTTTAATTGTTATTTGAACAAAAAGATCACAATAAACTTTTGGTAAAAGTTTTATGTTGGTCGGAGTGGGGATAGCATTTTCCTTTTGCATGTCTATGGAGTTTTGCTAAACCCAAACACCTCAGAGATAGATATATAGGTAGGAATTTGTCGAATGAACCACACTCCTTCGTGGACGTCAGGAGTCCATTGATGAAAAGGGGCTGGGGAAAGCATAAACCCAAGTCCTACAGTGATGGATATAAGTGTAATTGAAATTCCTAGGGAGTTATACATTTGTGTATTGATAAGACCGTTCACAATTTCGATCTCCCCCAGATGAACCATATAGCCAAGAGAAACCATGAACCAGAATAGCAGAGCTTGCCCCACCCATGAGTAAATATTTCATAGTAGCCTCATTAGACCGTAGATCTCTCTTGGTATATCCAGACAATAGGTAGGAACATAAACTGAAACATTCTGGAGCTACAAAGATAGTTATTAAATTGTTAGCACAACATAAAAACATTCCCCCTAGAGTAGATGTTAATACGAATAATAGAAACTTTGTTATAGCCATTTCTGTACATTCAATGTACTGCACGGATAGAGGAATACATAAAGTGGAACATAATAAAATGAGAAATTGAAAGATTTCGTTGAAATTGTTCATCTGGAAATTTCCCGAAAAGCTAATTATAGGTTTTTCTCTCCATCAAAACAATTAGGCCGTTATGCTCATTACTAAACTTGTTGAAGAGATGAAATGGAACCAAGGTCTATCTTTTTTATTAGTGGTTGAATCGATCATCAGAAGAAGAATTAGGCCAAAAATTAAGATACATTTTGGGAAATGAAACTTCCATTGAAGAGAAGCAAATGAAACACTTTCATAAAAATTCTCGTAGAATCGAGAATGAAGTTTTCATTCTGTACATGCCAGATCATGAATTAGTAGCTGCATCCAATCTCTGAAAAGTCCCGATTGTTTCGATTTTTGAAATGGGATATTTACGGAATCCCCATGAATAGGATTAAACCTTATTCCATGCTATTTCCATAAGATTCTTCTTTCGTATTCTTAAGCAAGCCCTCGAGAGGGCTTAGTTGATAACGTTTTCTGTTTTCTCTTTCTTTTTCTATTTGTTTGTTTTGAGAAAGATATCGTCCAATTCTCCTTCTATTGATTCTTTTCTGATCGAGATGTATGGATCCATTTGTCTACATACATAGATTCTGTTCATGGATTAATGAAATTGTGCAAGAGCTCTATTTGCCTCTGCCATTCTATGAGTCGCTTCCTTTTTGCGTATGGAACCCCACTCCCTTTGGCAGCATCTACTAATTTGGAATTTAATTTGAAAGCCATATTTCGACCTGGACGCTTTTGGAATGCTTCTAATAGCCAACGAATGGCAAGTGCTCTTCCTTGTTTGGATCCTATTTCAATTGGAACTTTCTGCGTCGATCCTTTTTTATTACGTCTTGTTTTTACTCCTATATTGGGCGTTACTCCACGTTTTGCTTGACGTAAAACCAACAATGGATTTGTTTCTGTCTTTTGCTGAATCTTTTTCATGGTTCGATAGAGAATTTGATAAGGCAATGATTTTTTCCGTCTTTCATAATACGGTTAACCACCATGTTAACTAATCGATTACGAAAAATTGGATTGGATTTTGCAGTTCTTTTTTGCAGTACCTTGATGTGACATGAGCGTGAAAGAGGTTCAAGAATTCGTTTTATTTTTATAAGGGCTATAATAACTTTATTTTTTAGCTTTTGACCCCATATTGTAGGGTGGATCTCGTAAGATAGGAAAGATCTCCCTCCAAGCCGTACATAAGACTTTCATCGAATACGGCTTTCCACAGAATTCTATAGGGATCTATGAGATCGAGTATGGAATTCTGTTTACTTTAAATTGAGTATTCGTTTCCCTCCTTTTCCCACTAGGATCGGAAATCCTGTATTTTCCATATCCATACGATCAAGTCCATAGGTTTCTGAAATAGTGTAATGGAAAAACAAGTGCTTCGAATCATTGCTATTTGACTCGGGCCTATTCTGAAAAAGTCGAGGTATTTTGAATTGTTTGTTGACACGGACAAAGTAAGGGAAAACCTCTGAAAGAATTTCCATATTGACCTTGGACATATAAGAGTTCCGAATTGAAACCCTTTAGAAAGAAGATCTTTTGTCTCATGGTAGTATGCTCTAGTCCCTTTACGAAACTTTCGTTATTGGGTCCTTCTTCTGTTGCTCGATTTACATGGCATCATCAAATGATACAAGTCTTGGATAAGAATCTACAATGCACTAGAATGCCCTTGTTGATGATTCTTTACTACGACTGCATCCAGCTCGAATAATGCGATATCTCACACTGAGTTCCAAGATACTTAACCCTTCCTCCTCTTACTAATACTACAGAATGTTCTTGTATGCCCAATACCTGGTATAAGAAGTGATTTAAAATCCAAAAGTGAATCGTACTAATTTCCTTTACGTAAGGCAGAGTTGGGTTTTTGGGGTTGATAGTGGAAAAGTCGACAGAGAAGGATCAGCATACTTAATTTCATGGTATTTAGCACGGACGATAGAAGATTGGAATGATGGTATCAATGTGCCACATTGAAATGAGAGTGGCTATATCGCTATCAATCAAGGTGGGACAGATCAGCCATCTCCACAGATTGCTAGTTTGCTGAAAACAATCCAGGTTTTGCCAAAAGAAAGCCAAACTCTCATCCAGATGCATCTTGATTCACATTTCTATATGATAATATGCACGACTGATTCTCGTATCTGCTGATACAAGAGATTCTTTCAAAAGATAACCCTAACCCCTGGGTGGGCGAAAGATGGAGACAATACTGCCGTTGAAGCGCAAGAGTGAGCAGCAGTCCGGTCAGCCCATGCTTTTGCAACTTGAGCAGGAAACTTCCAACCAAATAGGAGGAGGGGGCACTCCCAAATAGGAATGCAAACATAAAACGTGTGCTCTTGAGTCTCAATTACTCTTCTGACCGAAGTGAATAACAAACATCCCTTCCATCTGGACACTGAATAATGAGAGAATCGTAGAAGTTATCGGAATTCGAGGCTAGAGTCTTTGGCTGAACATACACAAATGATCGATTCCTTGCGCTAGCAAGTATTGGAGGTTAGTTGGATCACCATATGGTATAGATCGATAGATATATTTGACACGTCCTATAACATGGAGATGGAGATAGCCAAGCTCCTTTCGAGAAAGGCAAACCCTCTTTATCATCCAACACAACATCTCCCTATGGAATACCACCATTATCTTTCTCCATCTCACTCAATAGTATATATCGGTATAAATAGCTCAGCTCATGAAATAGAGTGAGCAAGAGCTCGAACTTGGTAGGAAAGTTCGGATAATTCGACTCGACTCCTTAGTGCAGCGTACACTTGCTTCAGCAAAACGAAGCTCATCCATTTGTTTTAGTAGATGACAATAGTCGATTTGACCGGTATCACAAATAACAGTTTTAGTAGAAAAGGGCATTGATGATTGAAAGGATTTCTCTTCGAATCACTAGTAACTATGTCAGCTTTTGTCATTCTGATGATACTGAATCGGATCAATATTTGGAATAACAATATCAAATCTATAAAATCGATTCATCATCGAGAATGGAATAGTATAACATAGGAATTTGATCCAAACAAACTCCAAATTGGGATTTCTTATTGGATCAAGAATCCCATTGCATTTTTCATCGTTTTCCATTTTGCTTCTTTCAGGCAGTTTTGGCTCGCAATAAAGCTATGGTCCTGATTGAGCAAGACTACGTCCTATCTCTCTACCTCTCCAAACACAATATATTGAGTACTTATGATGGTGACTACATCTGCTGGCATGTGATGTTTGGACATTGATAACCCACAAGTATAGGGGATCGCAATAGTTTTCGAGGGTAGAGTATTCAACCCAAATTTATTGATTCGACACAAGGGGAGCCAAAGAATATTCTCAAGTATTAGCGGTTGAGTTGTCAATTCAACCACACCTAGATAACTTAGTATCTGCAGCAAAGCATTTAGTAGCAAACTAATATGATAGTAATGGTAACAGTGGTAAAATTAACGGTAGCAGTTTTGTAGTAGTTGTAACAGTAGCAATAGTAAAGTAAATAAGCAAAGCACAATATGTGAAAAGCTTGTATGCATTGGATCAGTGATGGATAATTATATTGGATGCGATTCCTCATGTAATAGTTATAACATAGGGTGACACAGAACTAGCTCCAGTTCATCAATGTAATGTAGGCATGTATTCCGAATATAGTCATACATGCTTATGGAAAAGAACTTGCATGACATCTTTTGTCCTACCCTCCCATGGCAGCGGGGTCCTAATGGAAACTAAGGGATATTAAGGCCTCCGTTTAATAGAGTACCGGACCAAAGCATTAACGCATAGTGAATAAATGAACTCCTCAAGCTACGGTCATCACCGAGAAGTATCCCAATTATTGTCACTTCGGGGTTGTCGGATCATAACACATAATAGGTGACAATAGACTTGGAAGATAGGATCAAGAACTCACATATATTCATGAAAACATAATAGGTTCAGATCTGAAATCATGGCACTCGGGCCCTAGTGACAAGCATTAAGCATAGCAAAGTCATAGCAACATCAATCTCAGAACATAGTGGATGCTAGGATCAAACCCTAACAAAACTAACTTGATTACATGGTAAATCTCATCCAACCCATCACCGTCCAGCAAGCCTATGATGGAATTACTCACGCACGGCGGTGAGCATCATGAAATTGGTGATGGAGGATGGCTGATGATGATGACAACGACGAATCCCCCTCTTCGGAGTCCCGAACGGACTCCAGATCAGCCCTCCCGAGAGAGATTAGGGCTTGGCGGCGGCTCCGTGTCGTAAAACGCGATGAAACTTTCTCTCTGACTTTTTTCTATGCGAAACGGAATATATGGAGTTGAAGTTGAGGTCAGTGGAGCTCCAGGGGGCCCACGAGGCAGGGGGCGCGCCCCCCACCCTCGTGGACAGGGTGTGGGCCCCCTGGCCTTGATTCTTTTCGCTAGTATTTTTTATATTTTCCAAAAGTTATCTCCGTGGATTTTTAGGTCATTCCGAGAAATTTTGTTTTCTGCACAATAAATAACACCATGGCAGTTCTGCTGAAAACAACGTCAGTCTGGGTTAGTTTCATTCAAATCATGCAAGTTAGAGTCCAAAACAAGGGCAAGAGTGTTTGGAAAAGTAGATACGTTGGAGATGTATCAACTCCCCCAAGCTTAAACCTTTGCTTGTCCTCAAACAATTCAGTTGATAAACTAAAAGTGATAAAGAAAAACTTTTACAAACTCTGTTTGCTCTTGTTGTTGTAAATATGTAAAGCCAGCATTCAAGTTTTCAGCAAAGATTATGAACTAACCACATTCACAATAATGCTTAGGTCTCATGTTTACTCATATCAATGGCATAATCAACTAGCGAGCAATACTCGGATGACAACACTTTCTCAAAACAAACATAATATGATATAACAAGATGGTATCTCGCTAGCCATTTATGAGACCGCAAAACATAAATGATGAGCACCTTTAAAGATTAAGGATTGACTAAACATTGTAATTCATGGTAAAAGAGATCCAGTCAAGTCATACTCAATATAAATTAATAGTAATGAATGCAAAGGACAGTGTGCTCTCCAGCGGGTGCTTTTTAATAAGAGGGTGATGACTCAACATAAAAGTAAATAGAAAGGCCCTTCGCAGAGGGAACCAGGGATTTGTGGAGGTGCCAGAGCTCGATTTTAAAATAGAGATGAATAACATTTGAGCAGTATACTTTCACTGTCAACGCAACAACTATGAGATCTCGATATCTTCCATGCTACATACATTATAGTCGGTTCCCAAACAGAATGGTAAATTTTATACTCCCCCACCACCAACAAGCATCAATCCATGGCTTGCTCAAAACAACGAGTGCCTCCAACTAGCAACAGCCCTGGGGGAGTTTTGTTTAATTATTTCGATTTGCTTTGATCCTTTTGATCATGGGACTGGGCATCCCGGTTACCAGCCATTTTCTCGTGAATGAGGAGTGGAGTCCACTCCCCTTGAGAATAACCCACCTAGCATGGAAGATATAGATAGCCCTAGTTGAAACATGAGCTGCTCGAGCATCCAAAACAGAATTTCATTTGAAGGTTTGGAGTTTGGCACATACAAATTTACTTGGAACAACAGGTAAATACCGCATATAGGAAGATAAGGTGGACTCATATGGAATAACTTTGGGGTTTATGGAGTTTGGATGCACAAGTAGTATTCCTGCTTAGTACAGGTGAAGGCTAGCAAAAGACTGGGAAGCGACCAACTGAGAGAGCGACAACAGTCATGAACATGCATTAAAATTAATCAACACCGAGTGCAAGCATGAGTAGGATATAATCCACCATGAACATAAATATCATGAAGGCTATGTTGATTTGTTTCAACTACATGCGTGAACATATGCCAAGTCAAGTCACTCGAATCATTCAAAGGAGGATACGACCCTATCATACCACATCACAACCATTTTAATAGCATGTTGGCACGCAAGGTAAACCATTATAAGCTCCTAGCTAATTGATCATGGGATAAGCAATATGATCTCTAATTGTCATTGCAAACATGTTTATTCATAATAGGCTGAATCAGGAACGATGAACTCATCATATTTACAAAAACAAGAGAGGCCGAGTTCATACCAGCTTCTCTTATCTCAATTAGTCCATCATATATCGTCATTATTGCCTTTCACTAGCACGACCGAATGGTGTGAATAATAATAATAGTGCACATGCATTGGACTAAGCTGGAATCTGCAAGCATTCAATTCAAGGGAGAAGACAAAGTAATATGGGCACTTGGTTAAATCAACAATCATGCATATGAGAGCCACTAAGCATTTTCATTATGGTCTTCTCCTCTCAAACCCCAAAGGAAAGAAAAGAAAATAAAACTATTTACACCAGAAAGCTCCCAACAAGTAAAAGAAGAACGAGAAATATTTTTGGGTTTTCTTTTAATTGCTATTACAAGCATGGAAATTCTAACTAATTTTTTTTGTTTTTCTTAAGGTTTATCAAACACACAAGAAAAAAGCTAGAAAAAGAAATTAAACGAGCATGGATAGTAAAATGGAAGAGTATGAGCACCGACAACTAGAATAAGTGTGTGAACATGAATGTAATGTCAGTGAGAAATACGTACTCCCCCAAGCTTAGGCTTTTGGCCTAAGTTGGTCTATTGCCAGGAATAGCCTGGCTGATATCCGAAGTTATAACTGGGGTCGTACTGAGATGCAGCAACCAATGCCTCCTGAGCTGCGGCATGTTGGCGAGATGCCTACGCTATCCTCTCGTGTTCGGTTGCCTCCTCCCCAGTGACAACATATCTTGGTTTTGCCTGGTAATCAAAAAGGGAAGGAGCTGGGAGAGTAACATGGACAGCGCGGCGTCTGTCAAAGATTAGTCGATACTGGAGGAATTGTTCATTCCTCACAAGAAAACGATGCCTGACCATAGCGTCAGAATCTAAACAAGCGGAAGGCAACTCCATATCACCCTCACGTGGAGGTATACCAAGATAATTAGCAACACGGGTTGCATAAATCCCTCCAAATAAATCCCCAACTAAACCATCATTATGCAACCTACGTGCAACAATCGCCCCCAAGTTGTAATCTTTATTACCTAATACAGCACTCTTAAGGACACAAAGATCAGGGACACACATGTGAAATGCTTCATCTTTACCATTAATGCATCTACCAATGAAGAGAGCAAAATAATGTATAGCAGGAAAATGAATGCTCCCTATGGTAGCTTGTGCTATATCCCTAGATTCTCCCACAGTGATACTAGCAAGAAAGTCTTTATATTCAGATTTGTGGGATTCATTAACATTGCCCCATTGTGGGAGTTTGCAAGCAGTTGTAAAATCTTCTAGGTCCATGGTATAAGATTGATCATAAATATCAAACAGGACATTCTGAGAATTATGCGAAGATGTAAATTTAAATCTGCTCACGAATGAATCATTCAATTGGTAGTACTAAGGACACTTATCTTGCATGAAGTCCTCAAGATCGGCATTATGCACATATGCGTCAAATTCATCCTTGATGCCTGCATTGACCATAAACTCTTTTGACAGCCATTCACAAGGCCGCACCTCAGCTTCCCTTGTTGGTTCATCGTCTTGCTCACGCATAGCACGCCTGGGTCCTTTCTTTGTTGGGGAACCACCTTGGTACATTTTCCTAGACATATTTCCTCCTCTGAAAGAATTTCTGAAATTTTTAGTAAATTCAAAATAAAAGTGAATCAAACTAAACAAGATTGATAGCAACTACTCCCACAAGTGCCTAGAGCCTATATCATGCATTAGATTTACTTGGGACCTCATAAATTTAACATGCAAGCTCAAGAACAGGGTCACCTAGGCAGCAAAAATTTGCAATGAATAAAGCACTAGAACAAAAACTAATTGGACCATTGGAGGAGTCGCATACCAAGCAACAATCTCCCAAAGCAGTTTTGTGAATGGAGCTTTGAGCGAGGAGATCGAAAATCACAGCAAAATGAGCTAGAACTCGTGCTTGAGCTGCATGGGGATTTTTTTGGGGAGGAAGATGGAGTGTGTGGGTGCAGGAATAAGTGGAGGGGGACCACCATGGGCCCACAAGGCAGGGGGCGTGCCTAGTAAGAGTGGGCGCGCCCTGGACCCTTGTGGCCAGGTGCTTGCCCCCTGCTGTGTTCTTAGTGCCTAAAATCCTCAAATATTCCATAAAAATCATACTAAATTTGTAGGGCAATTGGAGAACTTTTATTTTTGGGATATTTTTTTATTGCAAGGATAATTCAGAAAACGGACAAATAATACTTTTTTGCTTTATCTAATCTAAATAACAAAAAGTAAGAAAAGGGTACAGAAGGTTGTGCCTTCTAGTTTCATCCATCTCATGATCATCAAAATGAATCCACTAACAAGGTTGATCAAGTCTTGTTAAAAAAACTCATTCCGAATAACACGGAACCGGAGAAATATCGAATAACACTAGGTTACCTCAACGGGGATATGAACATCCCCAATAATAAGAATATCATATATTTTTCTTGACAGTAGGAAGAGGAGATTCAAAACCTCCAATAATGATAGTTGGAATTTTTCCAATAAATTGATGCTATGAACTTGAGGTTGTTTCCTCGGAAAGTGTACCATATGCTCATTACAATTAACATGAAAAGTGACATTGCCTTTGTTGCAATCAATAACAGCCCCTACAATATTCAAAAAGGGTCTACCAAGTATAATCAACATACTACCGTCCTCGGGAATATCAAGAATAACAAAGTCCGTTAAGATAGTGACATTTGCAACCACAACAAGCACATCCTCACAAATACCGACAGGTATAGTAGTTGATTTATCAGCCATTTGCAAAGATATTTCAGTAGGTGTCAACTTATTCAACTCAAGTCTACGATATAAAGAGAGAGGCATAATACTAACACCGGCTCCAAGATCACATAAAGCAGTTTTAACATAGTTTCTTTTAATGGAGCATGGTATAGTTGGTACCCCTGGTTCTCCAAGTTTCTTTGCTATTCCACCTTTAAAAGTGTAATTAGCAAGCATGGTGGAAATTTCAGCTTCCGGTATCTTTCTTTTATTTGTAATGATATCCTTCATGTATTTAGCACAAGGGTTTACTTTGAGCATATTAGTTAAGCGCATACGTAAGAAGATAGGTCTAATCATTTCAGCAAAGCGCTCAAAATCCTCATCATTCTTTTTCTTGGATGGCTTCGGAGGAAAAGGCATGGGTTTCTGAACCCATGGTTCTCTTTCTTTACCGTGCTTCCTAGCAACGAAGTCTATTTTATCATACGTTGATTCTTTGATTGTGGGTTATCAAGATCAACAGCAGGTTCAATCTCTACATCATTATTATTGCTAGGTTGAGCATCAACATGAACATTATCATTAACATTATCATTAACATTATCACTAGGTTCATGTTCATCACCTGATTGTGTTTCAACATCAGAAATAGAAATATCATTGGGACTCCCAGGTGTGTCTATAACAGGTTCACTAGAAGCATGCAAAGTCCTATTATTTTTATTTTTCTTCTTTTTAGATGGACTAGGTGCATCTACATTATTTCTCAGAGAATCCTGCTCGATTCACTTAGGGTGGCCTTCAGGATACAAAGGTTCCTGAATCATTCTACCAGTTCTAGTAGCCACTCTAACAACAAAATCATGTTTATTATTTAATTCATCGAGCAAATCACTTTGAGCTTTAAGTACTTGTTCTGCTTGAGTGGTAACCATAGAAGCATATTTGCTAATGAGTTTAAGTTCATTTTTAATTCTATCCATATAATCACTCAAGCGTCCAATCGTGAAAGCATTACTCTTTAATTCTCTACCAACATAAGCATTAAAACTTTCTTGCCTAGCCATAAAATCATCAAATTCATCCAAACATTGGCTAGGAAACTTAGTATATGGGATTTCAACTTCATCATATCTATAGAGAGAATTTACCTTTACTACCTGTGTCGGGTTATCAAGACAATGTGTTTCTTCAACAGGCGGTATATTAAGACCATGTATTTCTTCAATAGGAGGTAAATTCTTAACATCTTTAGCTTTAATACCTTTTTCTTTCATAGATTTCTTTGCCTCTTGCATATCTTCAGGACTGAGGAATAGAACTCCCCTCTTCTTCGGAGTTGGTTTAGGAATAGGCTCAGGAGTTGGCTCAATTGGCTCAGGAATTGGCTCAGGAAGAGTCCAATTATTTTCATTAGTCAACATATTATTCAATAAAAATTCGGCTTGGTCGACTATTCTTTCCCTGAAAACACAACCAGCACAACTATCCAAGTGGTCCTTGGAAGCATCGGTTAGTCCATTATAAAAGATATCGAGTATTTCATTTTTATTAAGAGGGTGACCAGGCAAAGCATTAAGTAATCGGAGAAGCCTCTCCCAAGCTTGTGGGAGACTCTCTTCTTTAATTTGCACAAAATTATATATTTCCCGCAAGGCAGCTTGTTTCTTATGAGTAGGGAAATATTTAGCAGAGAAGTAATAAATCATATCTTGGGGACTACGCACACAACCAGGATCAAGAGAATTAAACCAAGTTTTAGCATCACCGTTTAATGAGAACATAAATATCTTAAGGATATAATAATAGCGAGACTTCTCATCATTAGTGAACAGGGTGGCTATATCATTCAATTTAGTAAGATGTGCCACAACAGTTTCGGATTCATTGCCATAAAAAGGATCAGATTCAACTAAAGTAATAGTTTCAGGATCAACAGAGAATTCATAATCCTTATCAGTAACAAAGATAGGTGAAGTAGCAAAAGCAGGGTCATATTTCATTCTAGCATTCAGAGATTGCTGCTTCCATTTAGCTAATATCTTCTTAAGATCATATCTATCATTGCAAGCAAGAATAGCTCTAGCAGCTTCTTCATCCATAACATAACCCTCGGGAACAACAAGCAATTCATACTTAGGGGGAGAACCTTCATCATCACTATCATCAATAGTTTCATCTTCAATAATTTCATTCTCTCTAACCCTAGCAAGTTGTTCATCAAGAAATTCACCTAATGGCAAAGTAGTATCAAGCACAGAAGTAGTTTCATCGTAAGTATCATGCATAGCAGAAGTGGTGTCATCAATAACATGTGACATATCAGAATTCATACCAGTAGCAGGTTTAGGTGTCGTAAGCTTACTCAAAACGGAAGGAGAATCTAGTGCAGAGCTAGATGGCAGTTCCTTACGTCCCCTCCTAGTTGAGGGGAAAATCTTAGTTCTTTCGTCTTTCAAGTTCTTCATAGTGATCAGCAGATATAAATCCTAAGTGACTCAAATAATAGAGCTATGCTCCCCGGCAACGGCGCCAGAAAATAGTCTTACCCACAAGTATAGGCGATCACAACAGTTTTCAAGGGTAGAGTATTCAACCCAAATTTATTGATTCGAAACAAGGGGAGCCAAAGAATATTCTCAAGTATTAGCAGTTGAGTTGTCAATTCAACCACACCTGGATAACTTAGTATCTGCAGCAAAGTATTTAGTAGCAAAGTAATATGATAGTAATGGTAACAGTGGTAAAATTAACGGTAGCAGTTTTGTAGTTGTTGTAATAGTAGCAACAGTAAAGTAAATAAGCAAATCACAATATGTGAAAAGCTCGTAGGCATTCGATCAGTGATGGATAATTATGTCGGATGCGATTCCTCATGTAATAGTTATAACATAGGGTGACACAGAACTAGCTCCAGTTCATCAATGTAATGTAGGCATGTATTCTGAATATAGTCATACGTGCTTATGGAAAAGAACTTGCATGACATCTTTTGTCCTACCCTCCCGTGGTAGTGGGGTCCTAGTGGAAACTAAGGGATATTAAGGCCTCCTTTAATAGAGTACCGGACCAAAGCATTAATACATAGTGAATACATGAACTCCCAAACTACGGTCATCACCGAGAAGTATCCCGATTATTGTCACTTCGGGGTTGTCGGATCATAACACATAATAGGTGACCATAGATTAACAAGATAGGATCAAGAACTCACATATATTCATGAAAACATAATAGGTTCAGATCTGAAATTGTGGCACTCGGGCCCTAGTGACAAGCATTAAGCATAGCAAAGTCATAGCAACATCAATCTCGGAACATAGTGGATACTAGGGATCAAACCCGAACAAAACTAACTTGATTACATGGTAAATCTCATCCAACCCATCACCGTCCAGCAAGCCTACGATGGAATTACTCACGCACGGCGGTGAGCATCATGAAATTGGTGTTGGAGGATGGTTGATGATGATGACGACGACAAATCCCCCGCTCCGGAGCCCCGAACGGACTCCAGATCAGCCCTCCCAAGAGAGATTAGGGCTTGGCGGCGGCTCCGTATCATAAAACGCAATGAAACTTTCTCTCTAATTTTTTTCTCTGCGAAACGAAATATATGGAGTTGGATTGAGGTCGGTGGAGCTCCAGGGGGCCCACGATGCAGGGGGCGCGCCCAGGGGGAGGGTGCGTGCCCCCACCCTCATGGACAAGGTGTGGGCCCCCTGGCCTTGATTCTTTCGCTAGTATTTTTTATATTTTCCAAAAGTTATCTCCGTGGATTTTCAGGTCATTCCGAGAACTTTTGTTTTCTGCACAATTAATAACACCATGGCAGTTCTGCTGAAAACAGCGTCAGTCCGGGTTAGTTTCATTCAAATCATGCAAGTTAGAGTCCAAAACAAGGGCAAAAGTGTTTGCAAAAGTAGATACGTTGGAGACGTATCAGACATAGAATCGAGTCCTTGTGAATGGGCAAAGCCAGGTGCTCATATTTTACAACGGTAGGGATGATTACTCCCATTACCGACAAGAGAGACACCAAATTCACCGTTAGGTGCTTCAACTGCGTTATAGGTAGAAGGAGCTGATATGGAAAAACCTTCTATATAAAGTTTGAAATGGTGAATTGAGGTAGAGTAGAACGATGATCCGGTAGTAATTTGGCCGGCTATGGAAAGCAAAAGCTTGCATCTGCTCCCCCTAAACTATAACGGGTCCCATCTCTCTCCAAACCTAACGTGGTAGTTTCCCATCATAAGTCTTTCCATCTATAGATTGAGCGTTTACCCACCAAGGATCCCATTTGTTCAGAACTCAGTCGACTGCTTCTATAGATAAGGCGGAATGTCCTTATTCAGCATTATAGCACATAGTCTCCGACCCTACTAAAGCGCTTCGCTAACTCAAAGCGCCTTGCTATGAGAATGAAGTGTCACTAACGCTCGGCTAAGTCGACGAACCCTCACCATGACCATTCGCTTTCTCAGTAGCGAAAGCGCTTCTTTTTGCCCCTTAACTTCATAAAGTATTTGGAAAGAAAAGAAAGAGATTCTTGGTTTAATTGCTCCCACTTCTTCATCTGCGCTCGTCAAGCCAACATTACTTTTTGGGAGGCGAAAGAGGGGTTGAAGCGGACATGTCGAAATGACAGCATCGAAGATGTCTATATACACAGGAACTCTTATTCTAGACTGCGTTCTGAAAAAGTAGCCTACTTGACAGAAAGAGCGGGCACTCTTGGCACGGAGGTAGGCACTCTCGTCTTTGAACCCCACCGTCACTTTGAATTTAGTGGGGCACTATTTACTTACAGCCTCTACGAGTTGCAAGTGAATGGGGCCGGTGCGTGGTGAACGGAAGGGTTCATCAAGTCATTTCTCACCTTAACCCCTAAATTAAATAGGAAGAGGGGTAGTTGACTAATAGGGGGCAATTGCATTGCACCTGACTATGAGGGACCTCTTGATACCTTAGGTTCACTTCCTAACTAGTAGTCGGTTTCCTGTCGTGGAATCCTTTTCCCAGTGCGCGGAGCCCCGACGAGGAAGGTGTTAGTGCTTTCTCATGGGGTCAAAAATGCTAATCCCTCTTTTCGTGCCGGGAAGAAGATAAGAAAAGGCGAAGCCTTATCTTGGTTTCCCACCCTGTTGCTTCTAAAGGTTGCCCTCTCTCGGCTAGATTTTGGTCCAGCATACTACGAGGATCCCGTATCCCGTACAACGTCTTTCTCCCTCCTGGGTTACCGTGGTTACTATGCCGCTGTGTTTCCCGGTCCTTTTCTTTTAGTGCTTCGATCCGAAGTGATAGCTTGACACGTTTTCCATGGATAAGATGGCACCGCTCTAGCTCACTAAAGAATGGGACGGCAGTGGTCCACCGGCAAGCTCGTTCTGATCCTGGACACAATACATTGGAATCTTGAAGCACCACCATGAACACTACCGCGCGTGTGCCTGCGATGCAGTAAGGCACCACCCTGTTGTGCCAGCAGCCAACTCCGGAGTGTTAGCTTAGTTATCCTCATCAAGCCACAACCTTGATGTCTAGCTTCCCAACTGGTAGACGGTTCCCTTTCCCCAGGATCAATGAAGAAGGGAGAAGTCAATTGATTCGTCCGAAGAATCGGAAGCGAAGCGCTAAGCCGGGGCGAGGGGACGGGAAAAGAAACTGCTTTGAAGAAAGATATTGGGGTTCCCAATTCTTCTCCATGCCCAACGAGATGCGCCATCCTCGGGATGCTTTACTCCTAACCCCCACGGTGGTTCCGAGACGGAGCTTAACCCGAGTCTCGATTAAGAACGGCGATGATCTATGTTTCACACGGCGCACGATTCCATGGATAGTTTCATTCGAGATCGTGATGGAGGACATAGCTTATGATCATCGGCTTTGATCATGACACTAGGCATTTGATTAGGACATTGCACAATGATCCGAACACTTTTTCGCATCTCTTCAATACGGATACAGTAAGGATCATAGCGATCTCCTCTAGTACCTACTGGTACGTCAAGATTCGATTGGACATGAACATCATAAGGTGCTGCTCTTCGCGAATCCCAGTATACCCCAGGTTGGGATGGGTAGGCCCACCACTTCACTTTTGCACTTTCACTTAGGTCCGGGCCAAGTCAATGGGGGGACCATGTCGGGCTCCTTCCCCCCAAAACAAACTGTACGTGGGAGTTTCCCTTCAAACGGCTCGAATCATTCTCAGATGCCCTGAGAGGCATCTTTCCTAATGATCCAGTGGTTCACGCGCGCGCAAACAAGCACCAGCCACAACAGGAAGGAACTATGACCAATAGAGTTAGACATAGAGTGTCATACTTCTTTATCTTGTGATGGTTGAGGAGTTTCTTTCTCAGAGGGTGCGGGACGCTTGTGGCGTTCGTGCCTTCTGTACCACCACAGGTCGTTCTTGGGCAAATCCCGCTCCTAAACATAAGGGAGGGATAGGGGGATAGGGGCCCTCAAAATCATATAAATAAGGTTGTAGAAAGACCACTTCCATTCGATGTTCCGGGGCGCCCGATTTGATCGACGAATTTGGTGAGTTGATCCGCTTTGATCCAGGAGAAAGCCCAGTCAGCCACCTTTTCAGTGCAGGTCACGCGACCTACAACTTTGCCTTTGCTTTTTGAGACTTCCTCTACCCACATCTCTATGTGCCCGTAGCACTTTCATATGGAGAAAGATGGGCTTACCATGTTCCATCAATAGCACCCAACCTATGCTGATTTTGGCGGACCGTGCTCCACCCCGGTGAACTCATGCGGTTCCGACGTGCCCAGAGGCCAGAGGCGAATCCGTTCATGGTCCATAGGACCAACACCATTCGAAGGTTCATGGCCCACCCCGCTTAGAATAGGAATCTTTTACCTGGCTTACACACATTCGCTCACTTACGTTGTCCCCCCTCAGCTCACCCTAGCCCCGGGTACATCGTCTCCAAGGTTTCACACAAAATCTTCACTGACAACATATGCATGCTTTTGTAGGGTCAGGCCGAACTGTTGTTGCCTGATGGGAACTTCCCCCATATTTTTATTAATGTCTTCATGTTGCACGACCTCTTAACATTACACCACTGAATCCCCAATCATTTGCTTGATGTGCAGTGATAGTACCAATACCCACTAATCGTTGTTTCCAGATACGGTTGTCGGTTGACATCTCTTCTAATTCGTCGAGACGAGAAGAAAATTGTTGTGTGGAGGAATCAATATCTCAACATAAGCCAAGAGGCAGATCTTATGCCACTCCACTAGGTCGTACGAAACTGGCATGCATCCTGGCTCCCAAGACTCTTTCATAGAATTCCAACAATTTCTCCCCCTCCTCAAAAGCCTAAAGGAACGGAGTTGATTCTCTCACATCCATAGAATGAGTAGTCAAAGCAAGTGCATGATAACACTCTTATATATTGAGCTCATAATGGTACCTCACAATTCAAAAGTCTCTTTACGGCTGAAGAATGAGCGTGTTCTTGGGCAATCATAGAAACATAGATAGGGTCAACGCCGACACGAACAACGAAACTTTACGATAGCTTTTTCGTACACATTCACTTGCATCACATAGACAAGAGCTCTCTAAACCGTGCAATAAGGTCACCCATAACACGGCTCTCCCACTGGAGTTACCTTAGCCCCGGGCCATGCTATTCCATGATATCTGAAAATTTTGACTAATTATTATCATCGTCTTGAAAGCTGGGCGCCTTTTTAATATGAGTGGGGCTCCTAGTCTAGGTGGCGCCTTCGTGGAGCCAAACCGAAGGAAGAGCAAACGGGCGATGCCACACCTGGCTTCGAATAGGAGGGGGGTTTAGCTCTGGATCCTGCCTGCTTGCAGAACTGAATGGATTAGAAAGGGGGATGGGTTCTATTTCTGGGCCGGGCAGGAGGTGAAGGCCAGAAGAAGAAGAGAAGTGCGCCTTCCCGGTAAGGAAGAGGATAAAAAGGTGATGTCATCTACCTCGACCTATTTCCTGAGGCGTTGGAAACGAAGACCGGCTCAGAGAATCACTGGTGTGCTTTCTCTCCCCCATCGTTTCACGAACAAAGAAGTCATCCTTGACTTTACTATTGACCATTCCATCCCTACGGAGCCGCCTCTTTGAAGTATTTACCTCTGCCTTTCTTTTTTGAGAACATACCCTTCAAATCAAAAAGAAAAAAAGAAAGAAAAGTTCCTCGTCTTTGATTTAATCGACCCTAAGGGAGTTTACTCGACCCATTCTCCAGTCTCCCGCATTTCTCAAGTGTGCGACTCCGTATGAGGACCTCCTTCCCTTTTGCTGTGCCCACCCTCCGTTCACACGGTTATCAAAGCGGAGGAAGGGCGGGCAGCAGGTACCACGAGCCCTCTGTCCCACACATCTATCAAGAAGCAAGTGTAGTTCACCGGTTCCACCAAATGCTCCTATCTCTCGGAAAAGATCGTGTGAGTGTGCAGTTATGCTTCGCCATGGAATAGATCGATTCAGTTCCCCTTCTTTTCTGGTGCACTCGCTTTGTATCTCCGACACACAACGAAGGACGCGGTGGGAAGAAAGCTGCCCTAGCCTCTGTCCGGTCGATCATTCTGCTGGCATCTTGCATTCACGCCTCCGTTTGACTGCCGCTCAGGAATGTAGTTGTAGATATGTGAGTCTTAGTGGGTTGTTGGCTCCACCTCTTATCTCCTTCCACGACATGTTGTAGTTGTCGCCATATTCAATATGTCACTTAGTCATATCTGCCTCGCAGCGGGTCGGCACCTCTGAAAGAACGGGAGGGTGGACTTCATTCAGTGACTTCATGATCGCCCTCTAAACGATCAAATGAGGTAAAGCTTGAAGATAAGTTTTGTACTCGATTAATTTCTTAGTCCCTCTAGTCGGGTGGGCGCCGGCCGGCCGGATCCCCCTGAAAATCGTACGTGCGGGTCTCCCCGCATGCGGATCACGCAATTTGAGGTGGCCCAGCCCAACATTCATTCACAAATCCTGTAGTGAAATTGAGACCGCTCGACCTCGGAAGCTAATTCGCATGTAGGCAGCGATGTCTTAATACAGTTGACTCTATCTATTCATTGATACATTGGCTCGCTCCCCCCCTCTTTTTTCAAGAATGAATGAGCCACTCGGACCTTCCATCTCCGTCAAATTACCTAGCTTCCCCTGGCTCTTCCACCGTCCAGGCTCCTTTTTCTCCCTATGCTTCCCCGTCGCAGGCCCACCATGCTTCGCACTTGGGCATTTTCGCCAAACGGTCAGTAGTGCCATCCTCCTCGCAGGCTATCTGTATGGGTGGGTTGTCCCTTGCTGCTACATTTTGTTAGGTGCTATGAATTACAAGAAATTCAGTGGTTAACTTGGACAGCAGGCGGGTTACACGTTCCAGTGTGCCGAGATTTGAGGCGCAGGTGGTGATGATCACCCCGGGGTATGTGCTAGCGCCCTTGACGGGCACTCCAGGACCTGCCTACTCTCGTGAAAACCCAGGTCAGTCCTCTGACCAGGTGTGTGGATAACGAGGCCACCTTCACAACCTTCTCCCTTTTGTCTTTATCCAAAGTCAGGTAGGGCGGTTCACTTGAGTTACTCAACCGTTCCTTTGCCCGGTGCTCATGACGCGCTACAGAACCTCCACCGTTCTAGCAGCATAGGAGCCTACTCAACGTCAGTGGCTTCGTGCCACACTAGAGTGATCCAATATGTGGTTCCACATGTTCCACCACTTCTCCGTTCATTTCCAATACTGATCGTGAAACACCATGAGCAGTAGGATGTTGAGGTCCGGAATTCGAAGTGAAATTCTTGATTTGTCCGTTCCTAGTCGTCATGGGAAAGAAATAAGAAATAGATTATTCCCCTAGAGCTTTTCCAGTACCACCATTACTCAAAATGCATCCCCGCGCGTCTACCTGGCGCTTTTCTTAGCCACCTTGCATGCAAGTGAAGCCCTATTGGAAGCAACTAATAGCTCACTAAGCGATGATTGATGTAGTCAGTCAGTGCCCTCGATTATTCTATTCCTGATAGAAGGATCATGGCACCCCGGAAGCATTCCATCCAGCCGCAGCATCTCCTTCAACCATGCGAGGACAAAACTGATGTTAGCTACGTTCCAGCGTTCACCGCACAGAGGCGGTCTCGAACACTACCTATGATAATAAATCCAAAGGAAAGGTCGACAAAATGATTCGGTCTGACTTTATCGCTATTCTGGATTGAGTAAAAAAGTGATATATGAAGTTCAGGGCCTTACCAAAACCGTCATTGCCCTATTATGTATAGGCCGTACTAAGCCAATAGCGAATAACAAACTCTTTCCTGCTCCCTCAACCTTAATTAACTCCCCCATCCTGCCAAGCCTCAGCTGCCAGCCCATTGTACCTAAGCACACTATGGCAAATTGATACAAGTAGCTAAAGATCTTGCATCCGACATCTCTGGCCGAACGGTTAGGCAACATTCGGGCCCCTGGGTCAAAATTCTGCTTACCAAACAAGATGTCGAGAGGCAAACTCTGCTATTCCCCTCCTGCAAAAATGATACTGGTTGTATCATCCATGTGGAAGAGGGTAAGCTTTTGGCAACACCCTTTTCAGATTTGAAAGGATGAATACTTGTTGGGTCCTGCAGACCAAGATAGCCTCAGATCAAAACCTAATAAATGTACCTGGGGTTGATCATATTTTCTGGCAATAAGTATTCAAGAATTTGAGCGCATATGTAGCTAAAACCTCTGCCACCTGAATACTTGATTCATTAAGGTCCTCACCCTATACCCGGGAGTCTCTATCATTATCTTTGTCTGTTAGGCGTCACAGGGTTGGGACTCCCTAAATCAAACTGCAATCATTGTTTATCAACCACTCACGACGACACCGAGACCTTTGACTTAGCTCCCACAGGTCATCCACCCGGGGCGGAAGATAATGAAAGGAAGACAAAGTCCTGACTAAATCAACACACAGTAACCTCAACCTTCTACCCATTCCATCCATCATATCTGTCGAGTCAAGGAGATTCGTTCTTATCTATAGATAAGGCAAGAGAGCACTAATGACCTCGCGGATGGACAGGGTTTCGAACCCCCGGTATTCCTATCAATACTTCAGGTTTCAAAATCGACTCTTTCAACCGCTCATACATCCATCCCTGCGCTTGCCCTCCCTATCTATCTGCGCGCTGGCAGGTAGGGGTAACTCTACGTGATTTGCTACACTTGCTTGCGCCCCACCCCATAAGCTGACTCTATTGCCTAGCGGTTAGCGACACTTTTTTGGTAGTACGAATCGCTATACTTCGCTTCTTTCTATATGACAATATGCACTGTCGGTTGCTGCGCTCCCTACAGGTAATAGCAAGAGAGTGAAGAACGAACGATCCTCAAAAAAGTCAGTAGTGGATGAGTCTGACTTGAGTTTGTGAGTCAAAGGCATGGCAAGAGAGCGAGTTCGACTCACGAACAGTCCACAAGTGAAGGGCAGATCCTTTAACGCCAGTACTGTTGCGAGACTGGTACTTGGCGGCTCACAAGCATCATATAGAAAAAGGTTTCCCATGAATCCCTCACTCCTTTTTGAAGGCCCACCTCTCCCCCTTTCTTTAAGTATCTATCCTGGCTTGCATTTTGGGGTGAGTACTACAGTTCCTCCATGATCACAAAGAACGCCCAGTTTCGAAGAGCTGCTCTCTCCCTAGTCCACGGCAAGGTGTGGAATCTGGATCTAATGTGTGTTTTGACTCTATTGGATCAAGTCAGATACTAAGCCTTCTACTACTACTACTACTACTACTACTACTACTACTACTACTACTACTACTACTACTACTACTACTACTACTACTACTACTACTACTACTACTACTACTACTACTAC
Source organism: Triticum dicoccoides (assembly GCF_002162155.2). Lineage (NCBI taxonomy): Eukaryota > Viridiplantae > Streptophyta > Magnoliopsida > Poales > Poaceae > Triticum > Triticum dicoccoides. The sequence continues at coordinate 331,000,446 of NC_041391.1, read as the reverse complement.
TTAGGAGATCAAATTCAATATTTCAGAGATTGGTCTCTCTTACTGTGTTTTTTCAGGGCTGTTCCCGAGCCAGGTTCCCTGGATCCATTCTTACCTAAATGGATGAATGAAGAAGGGAGCGAGAAGATACTACGGCCACACACACTTATTTTTAGCCGAATAAAGCCGGATCTACTACACGGCTAGGATCAGAGAAAGATTGAGAAAGCAAGATCAAACCTACTCTACTGTCGATTCAAAAGGTAAATAGCCCCCGAAAACTTTCTCAATGAATGGATCAAAGAAGTTTATCTATCTAAGTCATCGTATAAGAGGGAAGAAGCCCGCCCCTGATCGAAGAATGAAGAAGCAAGCCCGGGTAGACTTTAAGACCAACTTGGTGTAGAGGCGACTATGATGGTCGGCCTCCACAGACTGAACGCAGGAGATTCTTTCACCCTGTTTTGAGTAGTGCAAGGAGGACAGAGCTCCCAGAAACGATTAATTGTTCATACGAGCGAAGGAGCGAGCATGCTTTACCCTTAGAGTGAAGTTGACATTCACATGTCTTGTGGGAACTCCTTTAGTTCAGGTTGCCATAGTCAGTCGGGGCTATAGTGGTAGTAGCAAGATCGAAATTGTGAGATTGGCTCGATCACAAACTATCAGGAAGAAAGATCAAGATTCACTTTTGTCGGGCAAAGAACTCTATTGAGGAAATGACTTTTCTCACTGAAGACCATGCAGCAGCCATTCTAGATGAAAGGACACAAGCCTAAAACTTGAATGCGGATCCATTTATCTTGAATTTCTATCTTCAGAAATAAAGAGTTGCTATCTTGCGCTAGATCCATATACATTCAGCACCCTCATTACAGCATTTGCTAAGTATGAAAAGTGGTTGGAGCTATGCTTATGTGCACGAAAATGCAGGAGAAAAGATGGCACCCAGAGACGAGGAAGGGCGTAGCAAGCGACGAAATGCTTCAGGGAGTAGAAAATAAGCATAGATCCAGAGATTCCCAAATAGGTCAACCTTTTGAACTACCTGCTGAATCCATGAGCAAGCAAGAGACAACCTGGCAAACTGAAACATCTTAGTAGCCAGAGGAAAATAAAGGATAATGTTGCTCTTCAGAAAATGCGTATAGTTGCCTTCGTCGATGGGGAAAACTCTCCACTCGTGCGTGCCGTAACAACCCTTCCTCAATTGGCAGTTTCGAGGTTAGAGTTTCCATTTCTTAGAAAGCCACTTCTCTAAGCATGCATGCCGGCATAGGTATCATGGTAATCACAGAAGTTTGATTGATGTGTGGTAAGGGGTCAGTCAACCAATAAATACAATTGTTAAGGGGTAAGGCTAAGCTAACTTTCTCATTAAGAAAGCGGTCCATCCTAAGAGACTAAGAGATCGGCATCATACTAAGGACTGTGTCGAGCAAGGTCCGAAGGGATTTGAATTCCACCGATTCCCACGTAAAAAGGTTAGTGGAAACACCACCATTCGAAAGAATGAGCATGTGTCATGCACGAAAAGAGCAAGCTGGCGGACTGATTTCGCTGAGGACGAAGAACTCAAATTCCCCTCCTGCTGATCCCGACACGGAAACAGAAGTTATTCGAACTAAGCACTTCCCGTCGACAAGAGAACCCGAGTGCAACCAGATAAGAGTTCTCTTTCGAAAGACGACAATGGAAAGTCTCAATCAACTGTCATTAGATCAATAGTAAACAGGAGATTGCTTTGCGTATCATGGATCGAGCACATAATAGAATGCTTGAAGTACACTCTCCTAGCATCAGGCCGATGGTCCATCCAAGGACAGAGCTGTAATCAGCGCCTTTCTCAGATCTTCAGATAGACAGAATTCGTCGTACACACTTAGCCATCTCGCCTGAGGGACCCTTCACCATAGTCCAGGCATTTCTAGTTCCGGCTAACCAAGACACGAAAGGAAACACTCTCGATCAAGACCTGAAAGCACACCCTCGAACCGGCATTCGAGATACCAAAAGAAAAGGATGTTTTTTATACAATAGCTCCTGCCTTTCACTTCCGTAGGAACCCAGTCTTGTTCGATTAAATCTTATTGATGGTTAGAAGCAGAGTTCATGCTTTGCTCTAAACTGAGGTCTAGCGAGTAGATAGTAGATAGGAGGGATAAATCCAGGTTAATGTCTGGTCGCTCAATCCATCTATTTTTCTTTCGTGCTAGTGAACTCTCACAGTTGGAGGAGGGAAAGGACCATACTTTTCTTACGCAAATAGAAAGTGCGAATAAAGTAGTCAACTTAGTGAATCACTAGTGTCAATCGGTTTTGAAGCGCTCGATGGGCGTAGTTCCTCATCATCATCTATTGGCCTTGTATCGACCAAGGGAAAAAGAAGGAAATAATCTCTGAGCGAGAATACCAAGATGGGAACCTATTCTTCGATCGACTACGGTGGTTCTTATCTTTTTCTAATATTGCGAGCCAAAGGCACGCTGCTATTTAGTCACAGTCACATGCTCACCCTTGACTCTATAAATAAAACTAGTAGCTTGGGCTAGCGAGTATAGTTCCCTGGCGCTGGGCCCTCAATAATGTCCATCGTGGCCATATCCCATGGTTTGTCTTTCTTAATGCTGACCCCAATGTTACCGTGCTTATTATGATATTTTATTCAATTCATACCACTCAAAGCCCAGGCCATTGGCTGCACCGCTTTCTGCAACTCATACTCACAAAACCTTATTAATCTAAGTGATTTCTTGTCAATGGATCACTATCGCTTACTAGAACGGATGCAGAAATGGGAACCTGAAGGTGAAACAAGAGACTCATACCCATGGTCATCTAATTGATCTACTCTGCTCGGGTACTGAAATGAAAAGGCCAAAGGCCAAACAAAAGACGTTTCATCTACTCTAGACGAGGTAAGAGAGAATGATCTTTTTCATGATTTCCATCGTAAGAAGATCGACTTGTAGAAGTCTAAAAATGGGGAGCAAAGGAAGAGGCAGGCTGAGCTGTCTCTTGTTCAATATCATTCTCATGATGTGTGGTGCAAAGAGAAGATTCTTGTGGAAATCCCTTCTTTCTAGCTTGATCAATATGTGTAAGAATGAAGCTAGTGACATTAAACTTCCGGCTCTTCATTATGAAGTCAACTACTCCCTCCATCCCAAATTACTTGTCGCTGAAATGGATGTATCTAGAACTAAAATACATCTAGATACATCCATACGTGCGACAAGTAATTCGGAAGGAAGGGAGTACATGCCAAGACCCTTTATTCCAAGTAGATTGCATCTGCATTCCCTTTTGAATTAATAAGGTATTGAATGGTTGTTTTCACCTTTTGAACGAACGCCACTACTCTTTGGAAAAGGTCCGTGAGTTAAATTAGTAAGATTTCATCAAGAAGATTTATCACCATAGTGGTGTACTATTTCATTGTTTTGTTATCTAGCCAGGCTAGAGAAGAGCTATCGCCATAATCAAACAAAGAAGCCAAGGACTGGTCAGAAGAGAGGAGGGACCACATTCTCGAATCCACTCATGGAAAATGCCCCACCTCTATCAAATTGGTATTCATCTCGAAGGAAGACAAGAGAGTTTTGTTTTGCCACAATGAGTAAACAACAAGTTTGATTTTTGAAAAAGCCCATTCCTTTTTTGGGATAGTTTGCCAAGGAAAGTCATACGAAGGCAAAGCGAACAACGGTAAAAGGTACCTTTAAACGTCGTTTCAGTAACAATATTCCCGCCTTCAAGGGCATATGAAGGAGCTCCTATTGCTTAAGAAAGTATAGAAGAAATAAATTCTTTGGGTAGATGAGGTCACTGATTAGCCCGCTGAGCTACTCTGTCCCCTCTACCGTGATGGGATGGTTTATGCGCTTGTCCCGATGAAGTTTAGGATCCGATAGAAACACGGGGTCAACTAAAGAAAAAAATGGGAACTTTTGCCTGACGCGCCTTCCTCGCGATGTGCGCTCTCTTTTCAGGACTGAGAATGACGGCATAGCCTGGAGGTCTTTTGTGTACTTCTTATATCCAGGCCCGTTTGTATTCCCATGATACCTTTCTGCATCGTCCTTACCTATTGGGGGCTCCCAACACCTCAGCCAATTCATGCAGCATCTTATTTAGGATCTCGATGCTCCCAAAAGTTGTGAGCAACTCCAGGAACAAGACTCTGCCACCTCTGTGCATCACCGAATGAAGGAAGGAAAGAGCATGTCGTACATAAACTTGGATTTTTTCCATGTCGTCCGTATCTACGCATGGCCGATACATAAATCTTGCAATAGGAAGCACAATTTTGTTACTAGATCAACATCCACCGTCTTCTTCGGACTCAGACACAAGAACGAAACCATCAAAAACATGAAACAGAACAAAGAGGAGTAGTACAGCAACTCAATCATAGTCTGACACCGTCAATGGTTGGCTGTCGTGAGGAGGGTGCATTGCAGCAGTTGCTAGTAGGAAGCCTGGGAGTTGATTTCGTTGTGTATAGTGCGGGTCATGGAAATAGAGAATAATTATCATTCTTATTCAAGACCCTACTTTTCATTTTCTTTGCATGATGTTGTGCCTATGTACCGGTTTGTCCTACCTACTCTACTTTTTTATTTCTCTTTATAGATGTTGGGTCTGAATGCCCTTAGCTCTCTGTAAGGAAGGGCTGCAAACAATAGGTTTGCTTTCTGTAGGAAGAGCGCTATCCATTTGCTTATTATTGAAGCAGTCAGGCAGCATCTTATTCACGGGCTCTGCTATCCCCTTATAGTCGGGTTTGCCATCTCAAAATGGAGAATCAAATCAAGAGAAAGCATCCTACCATATCTAGCTAGCAGGGGGGACCCCCCTTTTCAATGTGGAGACGCAGAAAGGGAAAGGATTGAGTAGGCCAGTATTGAATTTCAAATAGGTTGCCTTCAGTAATCCGAGTAGGCAAGTAGGGTGTAAATGATTATGCTAGAAGGGCCAAGTGGAGATGCTAGTGTTTCATCTCTTCCTATGCTTTTTTCCATACTTTTCTTGTAGTACTTCAGTAAAGCTACCCCATTTTAATAAGATAGGGATTCAAGATATCAACATTTTCATAGGTCCTTGTCAAGCTATAGCAGAATCAGATTCGAGTATAGCACCATTCAGTTGGAGTTCTGAAATAATCTGGACACCCTTTGCTATTTTAGCAATCTCTGCTGCTCAGTTTCATCCCTTTCTGAGGTAGAAAACCCATCCATATATGTATGAGTGAGAGATGTCTTCCATCCTGGAGAACCGTCTTCTCTCCCTCCTTAGGAAAAGGAGATCTAGGTAGAGGAGGTAGAAAATAATAGATACCGTCTATTATATTAACTAGTCATCAAAAAACAACCTATATCGAGGTCAAGTTTGATAGGGTGAAGTGGACTATTAGATCCCCGGCTTACCATTAGAAAGAAATCTTAGTCGCCGATGTTAATGTGTTAAGCACATAGGATATATTCGGCGAAAGTCAGTAAGAAGTAGAGTGAATTCTAAAACTCCTGCATTTAGGCACGGATAGAATGGGTCCTCAAGCTTAGAATCATTTGGCCTAACCTTTAAGAAAAGTCAGCATCTTTTCATCTGGGTCGTACTAAAGGCAGGTAGACCAAACACACGGCACCTGTCCCAATGATTGGTACACTATCGGTGGCTTATTGGTTCCTTCCACCCTTCCATTAATTAAGAACTGGCTTGCTTTGAGAGAAAGGAAATCTAAATTCCATAGTCATCTTCCTCACAAGCTGGAACAACTAAAGGTGTAGGTTGGAAACATACCTTTTTCCATTGGATTGTGCTCCAGAGAATGGAATAGTAACATGCGCTCCCGAGAGGCGGCATTATTTTATGGTTCGAAAGCACGAGTCACTCCATCCAGCTATACTTGCATTGATATAGACGATTTGAGACTTTGAATTTACTTACTACAAAACAAGTTATGTTCTCCTATATATTTCCTTGGGCTCTCTTTACAAAATAAAAACAAACTACTCTTGATGTGGTCAGAGCCAAGTACTAATAGGCATAGAAACAACATGAATATCTTTCATTCATTTCATGTGTATGGTATGACAGGACCTCTTTCTGCTCCCCATTTCGTTGGAACTGAGGCCTCTGTCTACCGGCCTGAAAGGAGGGTCTCATGCTTGTAAACTAGCATATATCTTGCACTGAATGAACCTTCCTTCAGTCACAATGAGAAGCATTATCGGGGTTTGAATGAATAGAAAACACAATCAACGCTTCATATCAAAGTCAACCAACGTTTATCATATAGAGCGGAATCTTCATTCTAATTTGATTAGCCAACCCTCCCCCGAGTCGTATGCTTTCTGATCACTCTCCTATGATGGTTACTTTTCTTTCAAATGTTACATCATTGCAGGTCCTCGCCCTTCAGGTTGAAGGAGATGTGTACTCGACTTCCGTTAAGTAAGTAGTGGCCCATAATAGTGGAGATGTATAACAACAGTAGCTTAACCAAAGGGATAGACTTGAACTCTTCCACATCCCCTTGCCAGAGGTTTTAAGAGAACAACCTTTTGGGGATACCAATTCCACCCATTCGTGGCAAAGGAGCTAGCACTTTCTTAAGCTTTCCACCATTCTTGCTTATTCCCCATACTTACCCAATGAAAGATATAGATTGGAAATTGGAAGATGGTCGCCATAGTTATCTTGTTGAAAATACCCTCCCTTACTCATCAAAACATTGAAAGCGACTTGAGATATCTTTTGGGAAGAGAGAATAATTATAGATGCTCGATATGCATATTGATCAATCGACCTCCGCGTCCTGCCAGTTCACTAAGTATACTCACTCTACCGAGGGGCATAAGAAGATCAAGCTGATAAGCGGAAGCACTGAGAAAAATATCTCTCTTATCTAAATATAAGAGCACACTTTATCTCTATGCACACAGAAAAAGGGGATCTTGTGATGATGGAAATGGTACGTATGTGGACCACTTTGGCTCCGCCCAAAAGCCCCTGAGCCGACTATCTCCTGGCACAGCCAAAGCATTTCCTCGCCCGAGGCCTGCTCAAAGCTAACTAGATTCCGAACAGCTTGCTGCTTCTCCGAAACCTTCACCATCTTGTGTATCCTTGTAAGGTCGCGGACCCGCCGTAGGAACGAGAAACGTGAGTCTAGCATGACATAAACCCAAAACCCGACACTTTTGATACTTCTCATCTCAGGACAAGTCACAGAAGAGGTAAGGCGCTATAGCCAGTGAAGGAACGGGAAAGAAGAATCAGTGGAATTGACCAATAATTCATACCATTACGACTTTGAATAATCGCTAATAGTTGACACCAATGGAATACTTTTGGACCCTATGGCTCAAGTTGACTCCATCCTTTATTGAATAGCTTTTCGTCGTGAGTAAGCGTATGATCCATCACACAAACGTCCCTAAACCTAAGTAAGCCTTTCTAGATGATGCATTTCCCTTCTTATCTATTGATGTATTCATCTCAGGCCACAGGCAGGTATATATCTATGAGTGGTTTATGTAAAGGAGGGTCCTAATAAAAATGCTGTTTAGAAAAGGCAAAACAAGTTCTGTTGACTGAGGCTCAGAATACATTCTTGCACCACTCCTTTCAAACACACATACCCTTTCTTCTCACAAATGTGAAATTCTGGAACTCTGTGTGTAATTGTTGCAACAACGATAGGGACTCTACTGAGGGCTCCCCGGTAGGTTCTAGTCTCTCTTTATACTGCGACTGGAGCAAGGCGTAATGGGCTGTGTGGTATGTTGATCAAGGAGGTGCTGCATTGGCTGTAGCTGCAAGAGGTCTTGAGACAAAAATTATGCCATTATTGCTTCTTTCATTAAAAGCTTGAGTCGGTTCTATCTAACTAAGTTATTCAATAAAGTAGATCGAAATTTGTGATGCTTGTGAGTTTGGCAACTACTATATACGATATTTATAATAATACTTGATACTTGATTTATGACATCCTCTACCTAGACCCACACCTACTTTGAATTTAACTTAACGGAGCAGCGGATCCAATAAAAAGGGACTACATTCCAATCCGACTTACCAGAATAAATAGTTGTATGGCATTCGAACCCCACCTTCATGGTTGTATTATAATTAGCTGGAAATGTATGACCTAAGATTCCCAACAACCATTCGCTCAACAGAGCACTTAATGAGTATTCCAATAAATCCACTTAGGTCTACGTTGCCGCGATATTGTTCTATGGAAGCGGGTGGGCTGCTTTTTAGAAGTTCGGCCCAGTTTTTCAATAAAAAAATCAAAAAGTGGGGAGGGATTGACCTTTCTAACGCATATTCTGTCATACCGGCATGGCCCCACTGATTTGTTTTCCATCGGAGCATCAAGCAGCGCAACCTGGTTCTACTTGACTAAGCCCCGTGCTCGTCCAAGGAGGGAGTTTGCTTTACCCAACTCCCCTTTTTGATAATGAGACAAAAGCCTCCGACCTGACATTCATGAGTTTCGAATGAAGAATGAAGAGTGCCCCGCCCCTCTTTTTTCCCTAAATCTTGGATTTGGAAGTTGGTAAAGACCCACCCCTTGTTTGAGTCAGAATGAGTCCCCGAGACATTGGCTTCCGCCAACAGTGAACTATTAAGGATCGCATCCCACACATATTCTACATTATAGCCTGCAACTAATTCAGCTTCTGCTTCTGGGAGATCATACGGAGCTCGATTAGTTTCTGCTAGACGAGGAATAAGGAACATAACCAATACGGGGAACAAGGGAATACCGGACCAAATCTGCTTTTGCGCCACGACAATCTCACTCGAATTACAGGGACCTACACATATTATTACATTATAACGGGGTCCCCGGCCAGAACCACACGTGTAAGTTTCCCTGCATGTGGCTCGTCCATGCTTTTATCCGTGGCGCTGCCTGCGACTCTGCATGGGAGAAGAGGGCTGAACTGCAAAGTTTTGTGTTCAGAGCATTGCATTGTCTAAGGGAGTAGGTTGAGTAAGCTGCGCCTACCAAGCTAAGCTTTCATAGAAAAGGCGCCACTGCTTCCTTTTCGGCACACACCCTTTATTTAGATGTTGGGGCAAGGCAAGCCCAAGGAAAGTCTAGGGTTGCACTCCATCTCGGCCGGCATCCTACTCTTGAGAGGGTGTGATCCTTGAGCGAACTAGTCATGTGTTGTGTTGCCCCAGCGCAGGGGCATTTGGTGAGGAGCTACGGTCCGGTGGTTGACAAGCCACTGATCGGAGGCGTCTAGACTGGAGTGCTTTCATCAAATGATGCATGTGGACTGTGCCATTCCCATCCCATGTGGTGGCCCGATTTGGCCTGGCCTTGTCAGAAAGAGATTCTAAATCTCAAATATGCGCACCGAGAATAGATATCTATGTTAGCTAGCGGGGGCGGGCTTTCCCCTGGTTGTCCCGCTGCGTCCTCTGACAGTCCATCTCGTCTCAGTTTTCTTTGGCTATACTTGTAGCCAGCCATATTAGCTCCACATTTCACCCTTTTTGATTTCTGACGAAAGAGGCAGTCATCAGTCATCCCCTTTCCTATTTAGCTTTGCTTGCTACCTATTATGAGAATAGGGCTCGGTTCAAGCGGCCCGCCTTTCATCATCATCTATACCAGCTGCCACGCACGACCCCATAGGAATGATTTCATCGCCCTAAGAAGCAGAATGCACCATCACCTACAACCCTTTCCTCTGCTGGGGACTTTCATGAAATGAAAACGGGCGACATCATCATATGCTTGACATTAGTTGCCCTGGTGTATATCCCGGAGTACTCCTATGGCCGATCTGTCACCCATACATGAAGGCCTTGGCCCTGTCCTGTGTGGAGAATGTCTCCCTTACGGCATGGCTTAGTCTGTTATTTTATGGTTCTTGCCTCCCTCTCTGCTCCCTCCTTGGAGCTCGTCCATGCGTTGGGTGATCCCTTGCTCTCACGTTCGAGTGCTCGGTTCGGATAACTTCTGTTTCCGTGCCGGGATCAGCAGGAGGGGAATTTGAGGATCTTGGTCCTTTGCGAAATCAGTCCGCCAGCTTGCTCTTTTCGTGCATGACAGGTGCTTATTCTTTCGAATGGTGGTGTTGCCACTAACCTTTTTACCTGGGAATCAGTGGAATTCAAATCCCTTGGGGCCTTGCTCGACACAGTCCTTAGTATGATGTCGATCTCTTAGTCTCTTAGGATGGACCACTTTCTTAATGAGAAAGAGAGCTTAGCCTTACCCCTTAACAATTGTCTTTATTGGTTGACTGACCCCTTACCACACAGCAATCAAACTTCTGTGATTACCGCAACACCTATGCCGGCATGCATGCTTAGAGAAGTGGCTTTCTAAGAAATAGAAACTCTGACCTCGATACTGCCAATTGAGGAAGGATTGTTCCGGCAGGCACGAGTGGAGAGTTTGCCCCATCGACGAAGGCCACTATACGCGTTTTCTGAAGAGCAACATTATCCTTTCTTTTCCTCTGGCTACTAAGATGTTTCAGTTCCCTAGGTTGTCTCTTTCCTGCTCATGGATTCAGCAAGCAGTTCAAAAGGTTGACCTATTTGGGAATCTCCGGATCTATGCTTATTTTTGACTCCCCTAAGCATTTCGCCGCTTGCTACGCCCTTCCTCATCTCTGGGTGCCATCCTTTCTCCTGCATTTTCGTGCACATAAGCACAGCTCCAACCACTTTTCATGCTTAGAAAAATTTGTAATGAGGGTGCTGAATGTATATGAATCTGGCGCAAGATCTATGTCTGCCTTTTCTTTCAGCTGATCCTCTACCTAATGGTTCAGACCCTGGCAGACACCGGTGTGAGAACAGAGGCAAGTCAACCATACCAGCATTTCTAAAGATAGGCAACTCTTTATTTCGAAAGATAGGAATTGAAGATAAACAGATCCACATTCAAGTTGTAGGCTTGTGTCCTTTCATCTAGAATGGCTATTGCTTGGTCTTTAGTGATCAAACTCATTTCCTCAATAGAGTTCTTTGCCCGACAAAAGTGAATCTTGATATTTCTTCTAGATAGTTTGGGATCGAGCCAATCTCACAATTTGGATCTTGCTACTACCACTATAGCCATGAGTTACTATGGCTACCTAAACTGAAGGAGTTCCCATAAGAACTGTGAATGTCAACTTCACTGTAAGGGTAAAGCATGCTCGCTCCTTCGCTCGTACGAACAATCAGTCGTTGCTGGGAGCTCTATCCTCCTTGCACTTCTAAAAATAGGGTGAAAGAATCTCCCACGTTCAGTCTGTGGAGGCCGACCATCATAGTCATCTCTACACCAAGTTGGTCTTAAAGTCTACCCAGGCTAGCTTTTTCATTCTTCGATCAGGGGCGGGCTTCTTCCCTTATATACGATGACTTAGACAGATAAACTTCTTTGATCCATTCATTGAGAAAGTCTTCGAGGGTTGTTTACCTTTTGAATCAATAGTAGAGTAGGTTTGATCTTGCTTTCTCAACCTTACTCTGATGCTAGCCTTGTAGTAGACCCGGCTTTACTCAGCTAAAAAGAAGTGTGTGTGACCGTCGTATCTGCTCGCCCCCTTCTTCATTCATCCATTTAGGTAAGAATGGATCCAGGGAACCTGGCTCGAGAATAGCCCTGAAAAAACATAGTAAGAGAGTCCAATCTCTGAAATATAGTATTTGATCTCCTAAGTAGTAGTAGTAGTAGAAGGCTTAGTATCTGACTTGATCTAATAGAGTCAGAACACACAATAGATCTAGATTCCACACCTTGCTGTGGACTAAGGAGAGAGCAGCTCTTCGAAGTTGGGCGTTCTGTGTGATTATGGAGGAACTGTAGTACTCGCCCCAAAATGCAAGTCGGGATAGATACTTAAAGAAAGGGGGGCGGTGGGCCTTCAAAAAGGAGCGAGGAAGTGATGGGCAACCTTTTTCTATATGTTGCTCTTGAGCCGCCAAGTACCAGTCTCGCAACAGTACTGGCGTTCAAGGATCGGCCCTTCACTTGCGGATCGTTCGCGAGTCGAACTCACTCTCTTGCCACGCCTTTGATTCACGAACTCGAGTCGGACTCATTCACTGCTGACTTTTTTGAGGATCATTCGTTCTTCACTCTCTTGCTATTACCCGCAGGGAGTGCAGCAACCGATGGTGCATATTATCATATAGAAAGAAGCGAAGCATAGTGATTCATACTACCGGAAAAGTGTTGCTAACCGCTAGGCAATAGAGTTAACTTACGGGGTGGGGCGCAAGCAAGCGTAGCGAATCACATAGAGTTGCCCCTACCTGCCAGCGCCTAGATAGATAGGGCGGGCGAGTGCAGGGATGGATGTTTGAGCGGTTGAAAGAGTCGGTCTTGAAAACTGAAGTATTGATAGGAATACGTTCGAATCCCTCTCCATCCGCGAGGTCATAAGTTCTCTCTTGTCTTATCTATAGATAAGAATGAATCTCCTTGACTCAACTGATATGATGGATGGAATGGGTAGAAGGTTTAGGTTATTGTGTGTTGATTTAGTTAGGACCTTTCATTATCTTCCGCCCCGGGTGGATGACCTGTGCGAGCTAAGTCGAAGATCTCGGTGTCATCGTGAGTGGTTGATAAACAACGATTGTAGTTTGATTTAGGGAGTCCCAACCCTGTGAATCTTAACAGACAAAGGAAACGATAGAGACTTCCGATTATAGGGTGACGACCTTAATGAATCAAGCATTCAGGTGGCAGAGTTTTTAGCTACATAAGCGCTCAAATTCCTGAATACTTATTTCCCAATAGATATGATCAACCCCATGTACATTTATTAGGTTTTCATCTAAGGCTATCCTGGTCTGCAGGACCCAACACAAGTATTCATCCTTTCCAATCTCAAAAAGGTGTTGCCGAGTTCACTTTTGCAGGAGGGGAATTACAGAGTTCCCCTCTCGACATCTTGTTTGGTAAGCGGAATTTTGACCCAGGCACCCTAGTGTTGCCTGACCGTTCGGCCGGAGATGTCGGATGCAAGATCTTTAGCTACTTGTATCAATTTGGCGTAGTGTGCTTAGATACAATGGGCTGGCAGCCGAGGCTTGGCAGGATGGGGGACTTAATTAAGGTCAAGGGAGCAGAAAAGAGTTTGTTATTCGCTATTGGCTTAGTACGGCCTATACAGAATAGGGCCATGACGGTTTGAGCAAGGCCTTAAACTTCATATATCCCTTTTTTACTCAATTCAGAATACCGATAAAGTCAGATTGAATCATTTTGTCAACCTTTCCTTTGGATTTATTATCATAGGTAGTATTCATGATCGCCTTTGTGCGGTGAACGCTCGTATGTAGCTAACATCAGTTTTGTCCTTGCGTGGTTGAAGGAGATGCTGCTTCTGGATGGAATGCTTCCGGGGTGCGATGATCCTTCTATCAGGAATAGGATAATCGAGGGCACTGACTGACTGCATCAATTATCGCTCAGTGAGCTATTAATTGCCGCCAATAGCGCTTCGATTTCATGCAAGGCGGCTAATAAAAGCGCCAGGTAGACGCGCGGAGATGCATTTTGAGTACTGGTGGTACTGGACAAGCTCTAGGGGAATAATCTCTTTCTAATTTCTTTCCCACGACGACTAGGAACAGGCAAATCAAAAATTTCACTTCGAATTTTGGACCTCAACATCCTGCTGCTCATGGTGTTTCACGACCAGTATTGGAAATAAACAGAGAAATGGTGGAACATGCGGAACCATATATTGGATCACTCCAGTGCGGCATGAATCCGCTGACGCTGAGTAGGCTCCTATGCCGCTAGCACGGTGAAGGTTCCATAGCGCGTCATGAGAACCGGGCAAAGGGATGGTTGAGGAACTCAAGCGAACTTCCCTACCCAACTTTGGATAAAGATAGAAGGGAGAAGGTTTTCAAGGTGGCCTCGTTATCCACGCATCTGGTCAGAGGACCGACCTTCATTTTCACGAGCGTAGGCAGGTCCTGGAGTGCCCGTCAAGGGCGCTAGCGCATACCCCGGGGTGATCATCACCACCTGCACCTCACATCTCGGCAAAGTGGAACATGTAACCCGCATGCTGTCCAAGTCAACCACTAAATTTCTTGTAATTCATAGCGCCTAACAGAACATAGCAGCAAGGGACAACCCACCCATACAGATAGCCTGCAGGGAGGATGGCATTACCGGCAAAGACCGTCTGGCAAAAACACCGCAGGCGCGAAGCATGGTGGGCCTGCATCGAGGGAGCATAGGGAGGAAAGGGAGCCCTGACGGTGGAAGAGCCAGGGGAAGCCGGGTCATTTGACGGAAATGGAAGGTCCGAGCGGCTCATTCATTCTTGAAAAAAGAGGGGGGAGCGAGCCAATGTATCAAGGAATAGATACACTCAACGGTATTAAGACAACACTGCCTACACGCGAATTAGCTTCCAAGGTCGAGCAGTCTCAGTTTCGCTACTGGATTTGCGAATGAATGCTAGGCTGGGCCACCTCAAATGGCATTAGCCGCATGCGGGGAGACCTGCATGTACGTTTTTCAGGGGGATCCTGCCGGCCGGCGCCCACAGGACTGAGAAATTAATCGAGTATAAAACTTATCTTAAAGCTTTACCTTATTTTTATCGTTTAGAGGGTGATCGCGGAGTCACTAAATGAAGTCCTCCCTCCCTTTCTTTCGGAGTTGCTGACCCGCCGCGAGGCAGATATGACTAAGTGACATATTGAATATGGCGACGACTACTACATGTCGTAGAAGGAGATAAGAGGTGGAGCCAATGACCCACTAAGACTCATGTATCTACAACTACATTCCCGAGCAATAGTCAAATGGAGGCGTGAATGCAAGATGCCAGCAGAATGATCGACCAGACAGAGGCTAGGGCAGCTTTCTTCCCACTGCGTCCTTCCTTGTGCGTCGGAGATACAAAGTGAGTGCACCGAAAAAGAAGGGGAACTGAATCGATCTATTCCATGGCGAAGCATCCAAAGCATAATTGCACACTCACACGATCTTTGCCGAGAGATAGGAGCATTCGGTGCAACCAATGAACTACACTTGCTTCTTGATAGATGTGCGGGACAGAGGGCTCATGGTACCTGCTGCCTGCCCTTCCTCCGCTTTGATAACCGTGTGAACGGAGAGTGGGTAGAGCAAAAGGGAAGAAGGTACTCATTCGGAGTCGCACACTTGAGGAGTGAGGGAGATTGGAGAATGGGTCGAGTAAACTCCCTTAGGGCCCATTAAACCACACACGAGGAAATTTTCTTTTTTCCCTTTTTGATTTGAAGGATATGTTCTCAAAAAAGAAAGGCAGAGGTAAATACTTAAAAGAGGCGGCTCGGTAGGGATGGAATGGTCAATAGTCAAGTCAAGGATGACTTCTTTGTTGGCAAAACGATGGGGGAGAGAAAGCACGTCAGTGATTCTCTGAGCCGGTCTCCATTTCCAAGGCCTCCAGAAATAGGCCGAGATAGATGACAGCACCTTTTATCCTCTTGCTTACCGGGAAGGCACACTTCTCTTCTTCTTCTGGCCTGAACCTCCTGCCCGGCCCGGAAATAGAACCCAGCCCCATTTCTGATCCATTCATTTCTGCAAGTTGGCGGGATCCAGAGCTAAGCCCCCTCCTATTTGAAGTCGGGTGTGGCCTTGCCGTTTTTCTCTTCCTTCTGTTTGGCTCCACGAAGGCGCCGCCTAGACTAGGAGCCCCACTCATATTCAAAAGGCGCCAAGCTTTCAAGACAATGATAATAATTAGTCAACTTTTTCCAATATCATGGAATAGCATGTCCCAGGGCTAAGGTAACTCCAGTGGGAGAGCCGAGTTATGGGTGACCTTACTGCATGGTTCAGAGAGCTCTTGTGTATGTGATGCAAGTGAACGTGTACGAAAAAGCTGTCGTAAAGTTTTGTTGTTTGTTCCGTCGTTCACCCTGTCTATGTTTCTACGATGGCCCAAGAACACGCTCATTCTTCACCCGTAGAGAGACTTTTGAATTGTGAGGTACCATTACGAGCTCAATGTATAAGAGTGTTATTCTGTGAAATAACTCAAATTTCAAATCATTCACAAGCTTCAACTACTCATGCTATGGATGTGGGAGCATCACTCCGTTCATTTGGGCTTTTGAGGAGCGGGAGAAATAGTTGGAATTCTATGAAAGAGTCCCGGGAGCCAGGATGCATGCCCGTTTCATACAACCTGGTGGAGTGGCACAAGATCTGCCTCTTGGCTTATGTCGAGATATTGATTCCTCCACACAACAATTTGCTTCTCGCATCGACGAATTAGAAGAGATGTCAACTGGCAACTATATCTGGAAACAACAATTAGTGAATATTGGTACTGTCACTTCACCTCAAGCAAAGGATTGGGGATTCGGTGGTGTAATGTTAAGAGGTTGTGCGACATGGACATTGGTAGCAACATGGGGGGAAGTTCCCATTAGGCAACAACGGTTCTGCCTGACCCTACAAAAGCATGCATATGTTGTGAGTGAAGATTTTGTGTGAAGCCTTGGAGACGACGTACTCGGGGCAAGGGTGAGCTGAGGGGGGACAGCGTAAGTGAGCGAATGTGTGTAAGCCCAGTCAAAGATTCCTATTCTAGGCGGGGCGGGCCATCAAGCTTCGAATGGTGTTGGTCCTATGGACCATGAGCGGATTCACCTATGGCCTCTGGGCATGTCAGAAGCGCATGAGTTCACCGGGGTGGAGCACGGTCTGCCAAAATCGGCATAGGTTAGGTGCTATTGGTGGAACATGGTAAGCCCATCTTTCTCCATATGGAAGTGCTGCAGGCACATATAGATGTGGGTAGAGGAAGTCTCAAAAAGCGAAGGCCGAGCTATAGGTCACGTGACCTGCACTAAAAAGGTGGCTGACTGGGCTTTCTCCTGGATCAAAGCAGACCAGCTCGCCATATTCGTCGATCGAATCGGGCGCCTCGGAACGTTGAATGAAAGTGGTCTTTCTACAACCCTATTTATATGATTTTGAGGGCCCCTTTCCCCTATCCCTCCCTTATGTTTAGGAGCGGGATCTGCCCAAGAATGACCTGTGGTGGTATAGAAGGCACGGACTCCGCAAGAGTCCCGCACCCTCTGAGAAAGAAACTCCTCAAACATCACAAGATAAAGAAGTATGATGCTCTGTGTCTGAATCAATTGGTCATAGTTCCTTGCTATTGCGGCTGGTGCTCTGTCGGTGTCAAAACCGGCGGATCTCGGGTAGGGGGTCCCGAACTGTGCGTCTAGGCGGATGGTAACAGGAGACAAGGGACACGATGTTTTACCCAGGTTCGAGCCCTCTTGATGGAGGTAAAACCCTACGTCCTGCTCGATTGATATTGATAATGTGGATGTTTACAAGAGTGGATCTACCACGAGATCAAGGAGGCTAAACCCTAGAAGCTAGCCTATGGTATGATTGTAATGGTTGTTGTTGTGTCCTACGGACTAGAGCCATCCGGTTTATATAGACACCGGAGAGGGCTAGGGTTACATAGAGTCGGTTACAATGGTAGGAGATCTACATATCCGTATCGCCAAGCTTGCCTTCCACGCCAAGGAAAGTCCCATCCGGACACGGGACGAAGTCTTCAATCTTGTATCTTCATACTCTTGGAGTCCGGTCGATGATGATAGTCCGGCCGGTGATAGTTCGGCTGATGATGGTAGTCCGGCTATCCGGACACCCCCTAATCCAGGACTCCCTCAGTAGCCCCTGAACCAGGCTTCAATGATGATAAGTCCGGCGCGTATATTGCTTGGCATTGCAAGGCAGGTTCCTCCTCCGAATGATAGAAGATTGTGAACACCAGGATAGTGTCCGGCTCTGCAAAATAAATTCCACATTCCACCGTAGAGAGAATAATATATACACAAGTTCAATATGCTGACGTTTTTTTTGCGGCATGACATCACGCCACTACCAAGCCATTACTTGAATCGTTTTTTACTCCACCACCTCAGCACATTTAGCGAAGCGGTTTCCTTGGCACGTCCTGTCGAAGCAGAGATCGTGTTCCCCCTTAATCCGGGATTCTCATCAATACGGACGTGGGTAACCCAACCGCGCCCGTCGCCCCGCCCCCTCTATCGAAGGCGAGTCCCAAACGGTCACAGAGACGGCTCTTGGTATTCTCCCTCTTTATAACGGGACCGAGGCTCGTTTCTTTTCTTCAATCCTCCATCGAATCCTCTCCCAGCTCCAAGTTCCAGCACCTAGAGCTCCAGATTCGAGCGCTTCAGACCTTCAACGATGTCCGGTTCCGACCTCCAGGGCCGGTGGATGCCCTCCTCTGACGGAGGAGGACGTGCTAAAGCTGCGGGAGGCCAAGTACCTGGCTTATGAGATTTTGCACAGGTTGCCTGCCGAAGGGCAGGCCATCCCCACCCCCGAGCCCGGCGAGTATGTCGTTTTTGTATCCCACCTCCGTCGGGGTTTAGGCTTCCCGATGGATCCTTTTGTGAGAGGGCTCATGTTTTACTATGGGCTGGAATTCCACGATTTGGCTCCGGAGTCCATCCTCCATATTTCCGCATTTATTGTTGTCTGCGAAGCCTTCCTCCGCGTCACCCCTCACTTCGGCCTGTGGCTGAAGACCTTCAATGTGGCGCCGAAGATGATCGGGGGGCGTCAAGCGGAGTGTGGCGGGGCGGCCATAAGTAGGAGGGCCGATGCCCCGTGGCCCGCTGGCTCCTTCCAAGAGGAGCTCGGCCCGTGGCAGCAAGAGTGGTTCTATATTACCATTCCGAGGGGCCGCAGACAAAAGCCGCCGCCCTTATTCCGCCCGGGACCTCCACGACGGTTGATGTCATGGGTCAACCAAGGGCTCAACCGGGGGCCATCAAAGGACGTGCCCCTACTGCAGGGCCGGATTCGAGATCTCCAAACGAGGGAGGTCGATATGGTGGTGGTAATGCAGGTTATGCTGATTAGGCGTCTCCCGCCCTGCAAACGCCGCCCTCTCCGGCTACGGGAGTTCAATCCGGAGGGCCCACGGATTCTTCAACACTTCATGGGTATGACACCCCTGGAGATGTACAAATTATTCTTCGGATCGCAAGAGGCGCGTCCGGAATTGACCGAGGATGCTGGCCTAAGCTGCAATCGCCCGGATACTCAAGTAAGTAGTTCCAAGTCCGGACATAACGTTTGTTTGCCTTTCGATAATTCGCCTTATGACCAACTTCCTTCTAAACAGGAGTGGATAGCGGAAGCAAAATTGATATGGTGTCCGGCCCCCCTCCCTGAGACCGTGCCGGATTCCGTGCTGGTTCGGATGCTTGAGGTTGCGCCTCCAGAGGAAGGCGAAGGGGAAAACAGGAAAGCTACAGCCTCGCCTAAGGAGGCTCTTGAAAGAGGGGGATCGAGAATCCCTCCCTCCAAGGGGAGAAGAGGACTACCTCCGAGGACCCGGGGGCAAACGCCCCTAAACAGGGGAAGAAATCTTCGCCGGAGGGTCCTGCATCCGGGGAGGCCCCGGCCGCACAATCTCCCTTAAAGAATCAGCCCTCCAACGAGCCATAAGTAGAAAGAAAGGAGTTTTATAATAAGGGACATCCCTGTTTGTGCTTCTGAGGATATGTAAAGTTTTTACCTTGTAGTTCGGATCTCCGTCCTTCGCAAATGAGCTCGTCTTCGGGGGACCTTCGTCCGGAGATGATGGAGAGCAAGACGCCTCCGTCCGGGGTGCCGTCGGATAGGGCGGACGAGCCTGAAGTGTCGTCACGGAGGGAGCCCCCTGGTTTGGCAAAGCCGGATAGTTCGGCGCCAACTGGTGTACGGCTGAAGGGTCTGCTTGAGAAGGCGTCTATCTCAGAAGATCACCACGCATTGATGAGCATGGTGATTGAAAGGGTTTCGTCCGCCGAAGGCGGGTTGCATAATGCCATCAGGAGTTTGCTGGCGGGGTTTGAGGTGCGTAAAAATGACACACCTTTTAACAGTTTAGCATATAGAATGCGCCCTGTATAGATAGTAGCCCCTGAGACTCGGTAGGTTGTCGAAATCGACAACGTGCTGAGGATCAAAATCACAGGTTTCAATTCCGCCGTGCCGATGCAGGTGGCGGGTCGTCCGGAGGCCAGCCGGACTGATGGAGTTGCTGAACTAAAGCGGCAACTCGCTGTTGCGGATGCGGACATCACGTTGGTCAACGGGCGACTTGATGAGTCGCAAGGTAAGTGTTTCTGTGCGGTCACTAGGGAAGGGAGCCGAAGCCAGCTCCTTACAACATGTGTGTGAAATGCAGATAGTGCCGCTGCTGTGGAGAGCCTTCGGGCCGAACTTGCTCAAGCCAAGGAGCAGACCAGAAGGAGTAATGCGGCGGCCTCGAGGGCGGCCGAGGAGTTAGCGGCCGAAAGGGCCGCACACTTCCGGAGCAGGGAAGAGATGGCCGAAATGGCCGTGAAGTTAAAAGATGCTACCGACCGCAATGAGGCTCTTGGGAAGGAGCGCCTAGCGGGGCAAGAAGACCTGGAGAAGGCCACCGCCGAAGCCAAGGATGCCCGCTCTGCAATGCGGGCTATAAAGGAAGAGTTGCGCCAGGCCGAAGAAATTGTAGCTGGCAAGACTTTTCTGGTGCGCCGAAGGTTTATGGATCCAAAGTATGCTCAGCTGGGCCAACTGTGGGGTCCAGAGGACCCTTACATGGACTTAGCAGCGAGTGCGGCGGATGTCGTTGTGCATTTTCGAAGTCAGAAGGATCACAAGATGGAAGAGTTGTTTTGGTCTCAATTCCATAGTCCGGAGTGCTCACTTCCGCTGACCGACCGTTTGGCCGAGTGGGCTGAGCTAAATAGGTTGTCCGGGCTTGCTATGACGGATATAGTGACCCATGTCTGGCCGGATAGGCCCAAGCCGAAGAGTTACTTTGGCTTATTGCAGCAATTTCTTGGGGCAGTGCCGCATGTCAAGGCGATGAAGCGGTCAGCCTGCATAGAGGGTGCGCGGATGGCACTCGCCCGTGTGAAGACACATTGGACAAAGATGGATGCCACCGCTGTTGCGACCCCGGGTTCGGACGATAGCCGGTTACCCGCCGAGCACTATTTTGGCGAAGTGCTGCGTGGTGCTCGTGTAATAGAGTCGTAGTGCTCAAAAAATGTTACGTTCGAATGAACGTTTTTACGATGTAAAACAATATTTATGATGTAAGCGCCTTTTATACTTGTGCGTTCAAGTAATAGAATATCTCCTATGCGGCCGTTCATGTATACGTGTGTATAACCTGAAAGATGGCAGTCGTCGGCTTTAGCCCCCACGCACAAGGTGCGGGGGTGTTTGCAAAAAATAGCGCGTTTTCACACTTAATCCGACGTCTCGGTCCTGTAAAGGAGGTGGTAGCGTAGAAACGAGGCAACCGAACTATAATTCTTTATCACTTTCACTTAGCCATGGAGTTCGAGGGTGGGGCTACGACATAGCCCCTGGGGGCACCGCGCTCTCCGAATTTGGGGTGCGTATGTGCCTGACCGGGAAACGGCCCTTCGTCAAAGCAGAGGAATTCTAAACATTCCCATGGTCGATCGAGTGGTTGACCAGTCTCTCGTTGTATCATGACAGTCAGTTTTCGGCTTTCTCTACTGAGGTGCTCGCCCAGCCGAACTGGGGCACAATCGCAGTAGTTCTCTTGGTGCCGCGTTAGCCGGTGATACGGAACGTAAGGCAGCAAAACACAGGAGCCGGGCAAACCCAACATTTGACCAAAGACATGATTCGGAGCTGATGCATATAAGGCCTAACTCGAGACGCCGAACACTCCCGAAGGTGTTCGGTCTTTATGATAGCGGGCAAAACAATGCCCTAAGCCCCTTGTGTCCAGGTACAGGCAAGTTCTTCTGGCGCGGCCGATGCCAAAACGCCAGTCTCCACTCCGGTTATAATGAGAAACCAGGGGATTATAGCAACAAGAGACAGTAAGAAAGGTTTACGTAGGGTCTTAGTCTGAAAAGAGTCCTTGCAACGGGTCCCTACTGCACGTCTGCGCCTGTATCTCCGTTGTGCCGTATCCTGGACGGGTGTGCACGCTGTTCATCTGGAAAAAGAGAGGAACTTAGTTTGAAAAGAAATCATGCGAGAAAGTGCATAAAAAATTGAAATATAGATTAATAAAGTTGAGCCTATGCTAGCTCATTATGGCTTATATGTACAAACCCTTGTGAAGGGGTGTGCAGCTAGGTAGCCCCTAGCTTATTTATTCCAGACTCGTCCAGCCGTGTCCGGGGTCTCAGGCGACCTTTTAATGAAATGATGCCACGTGGACCGGGCATTTTAAGCGTAAGAGACGCGTAATGTGGTATTGCATTGAAGCGGACGAAAGCTTCCCGTCCCAGTGATGCTTGATAGCTACTTTTAAATGGGGCGACATGAAAGGTTAGCTTTTCTCGTTGGAAGTTGTCAGGTGACCCGAACACAACTTCTAGTAATAATGAAATTGTGCACCTGGCATAAGGGCCTGGCGCCACTCCTTTGAAGGAAGTGCGGCTATGCCGAATTGTAGTAGGGTCTATCCCAACTTGCGGATTGTGTCCGGATATAGCAGGTTTAAGTCACTGCCGCCGTCCATCAGAACTTGCGTGAATTGCGGTCCGTTTATTATGGGATCCAGTATCAGGGCAGTCTATCCTGCGTTCCGGATACTTCTGGACTAATCCAGGTGGTTGAAAGTGATTGGTTTTGACATCCAATCTCGGTGTTCCGCTGGGGTGGACCGTGCGACACTTGTCTTAGCGAGTGCCGTGTTGGTTTTCCGTACTATCACATGAAGTGAGTTTACTGTTTTGACTTCTTGTGGGAAAGTCTTTTGACTTCCGGTGCTCTGCTGGTGGGGTTCGTCATCGTCCTCGCTTGGTGCATCGAGCCCCTTGTGTTCGGCGTTGAGTCTGCCGGACTGTTTAAAAACCCAACAATTTCGGTTGGTATGGTTTGCAGGCCTTCTGGAGGTACTGTGGATTTGACATATCTGATCTAAGATTTTGTTTAAATTTGATAGCTCATCGCTGTTGTCCTTAAGAGGCAGTGTTTTATTGTTTGGCCGCGAGCTTTTGAATCCGGCAATGACCGCCGTGCCCTTTGGGCTTTTTTCTTTATTCCGGTGTTGATCTTTCCTGCGCCGTGATTTTCCGTTTCCAGCTCTGATCTCGGATGTACTCGGGTCGCTGGTGCTGCATCTTGCTAGCCAGCTGTCTTCTCCTGCGCAAAAGCGCGTCATGAGGCTTGTTAGTGCGGCCATTGTTCTTGGCTTCTCTTGGCCGAGGTGTCTGGCGAGCCATTCGTCTCGGACGTTGTGTTTAAAGGCTGCTAAGGCTTCCGCGTCCGGACAGTCGACTATTTGGTTCTTTTTGGTAAGGAACCTATTCCAGAATTTGCGCGCTGACTCTCCGGGCTGTTGGGTTATATGACTCAGATCGTCTGCATCCGGAGGGCGGACATAAGTCCCTTGAAAATTTGCTCTAAACGCGTCCTCAAGCTCTTCCCAACTTCCAACAGTGTTTTCTGGGAGGCTTTTGAGCCAATGCCGAGCTGGCCCTTTGAGCTTGAGGGGTAGGCATTTTATGGCGTGGAGATCATCTCCTCTAGCCATGTGTATGTGTAGTATGTAATCTTCTATCCAGACTCCGGGGTCTGTTGTGCCGTCGTATGCCTCTATGTTTATGGGTTTGAACCTTGCTGGGAATTCATGATCCAGCACCTCATCGGTAAAACATAGCGGGTGTGCGGCGCCCCTGTATTTGGGTGTGCCGCTGTCTTTGAACACTTGTCGTGTTGTGTTATTTCCTGGGGCCCTCTTTTTTGGCACGTAGATGGACCTAGTTGGGCCGTCCGTTTTCCCAGGGTCATAAGTCGGCTTGTGTGCGGCGCCGCTTGTCGCTTTTGGCCTATCATCTGGCCGTCTATCGGGCCAGGAGGCCTCTTTATTTTGTGACTCTGAGGGCTCTATGGCTTCCTCGTCAAATTCTGGCAGCAACTTGCGCTTCGGGTAGCTCTTTGTTTGATGGCCATTGCCATATTTGTCTGCGGTCTTGAGTACTTTGCTCCACTTTATTCTGAGTATGTCTTCTGCTGTTTTGAGCTTCCGTTTTTCCTTCTTCAAACTTCTTGCAGTGGCGACGAGTCTTTTGTGTAGGTTCTTATGCTATGGTGTTGTGTCCAGACTGTTGATTGCTCCGTGAAGGGGTTGATTATCTGGCTTGTCCTGTTCGTCGTCCGCTGGTTTGCCCTGCTCTATCGCTGGGTCGTTAGGAATGCTGCTTTGATCGAGGCGGGACTTAGGGCGGCGTCTACGTCGCCGTTTTGGTTGTTTATCGGTGGGATTATCCTTTGCCGTGTCCCGTTGTTCCTCGTTATCGCTTCCCTTCGGGGTGTCCACCATATGTATGTCATGTGACGAGGTGGCCTTCCAGTGCCCTGTAGGCGCTGGTTCTTGATTGTCTCCGGCATCGTCGTCCATACCGTTGATGTCTTCGGAGTCGTAGTTTAGCACGTCAGTTAGATCGTCGACGGTGGCTACGAAGTGGGTGGTGGGTGGGCTCTGAATTTCTTCATTGTCCGCGTCCCGACCATCCTGCCGTAGTTCGGCCAGGGCTCTCCGGATAGTGAGAGATGCTTCAGCGAATTTAAGATATTGCCGAAGGGTGAGTGCTGAAAGGTGTCCACAGCGGTGAATTCCCTGATCGGCGCCCAGTCGGATTCGACTAGCAGGGGCGCGGGAGGTTCGGAGTCCGGCAGGGAGTCCGGCACCTCGGAGTCATGAGCTTTATGCGGGACAAGGTAAGTGTTTGGCTCTATCGCCATAGAAGTTGCAGCTCCCGAGGCGGTGAAACCGTAGGAAATTTTTTTAATTTTCTGCAACGTTCCCCAACAGTGGTATCAGAGCCAGGTCTATGCGTAGTTCTCTATTGCACGAGTATAACACAATTTTGTTGTGGGCGTAGATCTTGTCAACTTGCTTGCCGCTACTAGTCTTATCTTGCTTCAGCGGTATTGTGGGATGAAGCGGCCCGGACCAACCTTACACGTACACTTACGTGAGACCGGTTCCACCGACTAACATGCACTAGTTGCATAAGGTGGCTGGCGGGTGTCTGTCTCTCCCACTTTAGTTGGAGCGGATTCGATGAAAAGGGTCCTTATGAAGGGTAAATAGAAGTTGAGAAAATCACGTTGTGGTTATTCATAGGTAAGAAAACGTTCTTGCTAGAACCCAATTGCAGCCACGTAAAAGATGCAACAACAATTAGAGGACGTCTAACTTGTTTTTGCAGCAATTGTCATGTGATGTGATATGGCCAGAAGTTGTGATGAATGATGAATGATATATTGTGATGTATGAGATCATGTTCTTGTAATAGGAATCACGACTTGCATGTCGATGAGTATGACAACCGGCAGGAGCCATAGGAGTTGTCTTTATTTTTGTATGACCTGCGTGTCATTGAAGAACGCCATGTAAATTACTTTACTTTATTGCTAAACGCGTTAGCCATAGAAGTAGAAGTAGTCGTTGGCGTGACAACTTCATGAAGACAAGATGATGGAGATCATGATGATGGAGATCATGGTGTCATGCCGGTGACAAGATGATCATGGAGCCCCGAAGATGAAGATCAAAGGAGCTATATGATATTGGCCATATCATGTCACTACTTTATATAATTGCATGTGATGTTTATTATGTTTTATGCATCTTGTTTACTTAGAACGACGGTAGTAAATAAGATGATCCCTTATAATAATTTCAAGAAAGTGTTCCCCCTAACTGTGCACCGTTGCTAAAGTTCGTCGTTTCGAAGCACCACGTGATGATCGGGTGTGATAGATCCTTACGTTCACATACAACGGGTGTAAGACAGATTTACACATGCAGAACACTTAGGGTTAACTTGACGAGCCTAGCATGTACAGACATGGCCTCAGAACACAGAGACCGAAAGGTCGAACATGAGTCGTATGGAAGATACGATCAACATGGAGATGTACACCGATGATGACTAGTCCATCTCACGTGATGATCGGACACGTCCTAGTCGACTCGGATCGTGTAACACTTAGATGACTAGAGGGATGTCTAATCTGAGTGGGAGTTCATTAAATAATTTGATTAGATGAACTTAATTATCATGAACTTAGTCTAAAACTTTTGCAAAATATGTCTTGTAGATCAAATGGCCAACGCTCATGTTAACATGAACTTCAACGCGTTCCTAGAGAAAACCAAGCTGAAAGATGATGGCAGCAACTATACGGACTGGGTCCGGAACCTGAGGATCATCCTCATAGCTGCCAGGAAACAATATGTCCTAGAAGGACCGCTAGGTGACGCTCCCGTCCTAGAGAACCAAGACATTATGAATGCTTGGTAGTCTCGTGTTGATGATTACTCCCTCATTCAGTGCGGCATGCTTTACAGCTTAGAACCGGGGCTCTAAAAGCGTTTTGAGCAACACAGAGCATATGAGATGTTCGAGGAGCTGAAACTAGTTTTCCAAGCTCATGCCCGGGTCGAGAGATATGAAGTCTCTGACAAGTTCTATAGTTGTAAGATGGAGGAAAATAGTTCTGTCAGTGAGCACATACTCAAAATGTCTGGGTTGCACAGCCGCCTGTCCCAGCTGGACATTAACCTCCCGGATGAGGCGGTCATTGACAGAATCCTTCAGTTGCTCCCACCGAGCTACAAGAGCTTTGTGATGAACTACAATATGCAGGGGATGGTGAAGACCATTCCTGAAGTATTTTCAATGCTGAAGTCAGCAGAGGTTGAAATCAAGAAAGAACATCAAGTGTTGATGGTCAATAAGACCACTAAGTTCAAGAAGGGCAAGGGTAAGAAGAACTTCAAGAAGGACGACAAAGATGTTGCCGCGCCCGGTAAGCCAGTTGCCGGGAAGAAGTCAAAGAATGGACCCAAGCCTGAGACTGAGTGCTTTTATTGCAAGGGGAAGGGTCACTGGAAGCGGAACTACCCCAAATACTTAGCAGACAAGAAGGCCGGCAACACTAAAGCTATATTTGATATACATGTAATTGATGTGTACCTTACCAGTACTCGTAGTAACTCCTGGGTATTTGATACCGGAGCCGTTGCTCACATTTGTAACTCACAGCAGGAGCTGCGGAATAAGCGGAGACTGGCGAAGGACGAAGTGATGATGCGCGTCGGGAATGGTTCCAAGGTCGATGTGATCGCCGTCGGCACGCTACCTCTACATTTACCTACGGGATTAGTTTTAAACCTCGATAATTGTTATTTAGTGCCAAGTTTGAGCATGAACATTGTATCTGGATCTCGTTTAATACGAGATGGCTACTCATTTAAATCCGAGAATAATGGTTGTTCTATTTATATGAGAGATATGTTTTATGGTCATGCCCCGATGGTCAATGGTTTATTCTTAATGAATCTCGAACGTAATGTTACACATATTCATAGCGTGAATACCAAAAGATGTAAAGTTGATAACGATAGTCCCACATACTTGTGGCACTGCCGCCTTGGTCACATTGATGTCAAGCGCATGAAGAAGCTCCATGCTGATGGACTTTTAGAGTCTCTCGATTATGAATCATTTGACACATGCGAACCATGCCTCATGGGCAAAATGACCAAGACCTCGTTCTCCGGAACAATGGAGCGAGCAACCAACTTGTTGGAAATCATACATACCGATGTGTGCGGTCCAATGAGCCTTGAGGCTCGCGGAGGATATCGTTATGTTCTCACTCTCACAAATGACTTAAGTAGATATGGATATGTCTACTTGATGAAACACAAGTCTGAGACCTTTGAAAAGTTCAAGGAATTTCAGAATGAGGTAGAGAATCAACGTGACCGAAAGATAAAATTCTTACGATCGGATCGTGGAGGAGAATATTTAAGTCACGAATTTGGTACACACTTAAGAAAATGTGGAATCGTTTCACAACTCACGCCGCCTGGAACACCTCAACGTAACAGTGTGTCCGAACGTTGTAATCGCACTCTATTGGATATGGTGCGATCTATGATGTCTCTTACCGATTTACCGCTATCATTTTGGGGATACGCTCTAGAGACAGCTACATTCACTTTAAATAGAGCACCGTCTAAATCCGTTGAGATGACACCGTATGAATTATGGTTTGGGAAGAAACCTAAGCTGTCGTTTCTAAAAGTTTGGGGATGCGATGCTTATGTCAAGAAACTTCAACCTGAAAAGCTCGAACCCAAGTCGGAAAAATGCGTCTTCATAGGATACCCTAAAGAAACCATTGGGTATACCTTTTACTTAAGGTCCGAGGGCAAGATCTTTGTTGCCAAGAACAGATCCTTTCTGGAAAAAGAGTTTCTCACGAAAGAAGTAAGTGGGAGGAAAGTAGAACTCGATGAAGTACTACCTCTTGAACGGGATAGTAGTGCAGCTCGGGAAAATGTTCCTGTGATGCCTACTCCAACTGGAGAGGAAATTAATGATGATGATCAAAGTACTTCTGATCAAGTTGCTACTGAACTTCGTAGGTCCACAAGGACACGTTCCGCACCAGAGTGGTACGGAAACCCTGTCCTGGAAATCATGTTGTTAGACAACGGTGAACCTTCGAACTATGAAGAAGCGATGGCGGGCCCAGATTCCAACAAATGGCTTGAAGCCATGAAATCCGAGATAGAATCCATGTATGAAAACAAAGTATGGACTTTGACTGACTTGCCCGATGATCGGCGAGCTATAGAAAACAAATGGATCTTTAAGAAGAAGACGGACGCGGATGGTAATGTCACCATCTATAAAGCTCGACTTGTGGCTAAGGGTTATCGGCAAGTTCAAGGGATTGACTATGATGAGACTTTCTCTCCCGTAGTGAAGCTTAAGTCCGTCCGAATCATGTTAGCAATTGCCGCATACTATGATTATGAGATATGGCAGATGGACGTCAAAACGGCATTCCTTAACGGGCATCTTAAGGAAGAACTGTATATGATGCAGCCGGAGGGTTTTGTCGATCCTAAGAATGCTAACAAAGTATGCAAGCTCCAGCGATCCATTTATGGGTTGGTGCAAGCATCTCGGAGTTGGAACATTCGCTTTGATGAGATGATCAAAGCGTTTGGGTTTATGCAGACTTATGGAGAAGCCTGCGTTTACAAGAAAGTGAGTGGGAGCTCTGTCGCATTTCTCATATTATATGTAGATGACATACTTTTGGTGGGAAATGATATAGAATTCTTGGATAACATTAAGGCCTACTTGAATAAGTGTTTTTCAATGAAGGACCTTGGAGAAGCTGCTTACATATTAGGCATCAAGATCTATAGAGATAGATCGAGACGCCTCATAGGTCTTTCACAAAGCACATACCTTGATAAGATTTTGAAGAAGTTCAAAATGGATCAGTCTAAGAAGGGGTTCTTGCCTGTATTGCAAGGTGTGAGATTGAGCTCGGCTGTCACATCCCTAGCTTCTGGTAATGCACTAGGCTAGACCTCTTGCTGCATCATGTTTAAATTCAAATGAAATTAGAATTGAGGAATTTTCAAAGCCTCAGAAACCTCTAAAAATAACCAACAATTAAATCTTCTCAAATGTGTCCAAGAAAATGTTCCTGTTATTCTCTGGAAATATTGGCAAGAGGTAAAATCCAAACCAATATTTTTGGTGTCTCAGAAACATTTAATTTGGGCATTTGAATTAAATCAATAATTATTTGAATTGGATTTATATCTACTATTAAATAAATATAGGTCCAATAATTCTGAAATATTTTGTGGAGCATTGTTTTAATTCTTTTAGCTCCTAAAAATATTGTCAGAAGCAAAATAAATTGAATTGGTTTCAAAACCAAATTCAAAACAAACCTGCAAAATAGAAAACAGAATTAAAAAAAAGAAAGAGAGAGGGAGAGAGTTTTACCTGGCCACCTACCCGTGCAGCCCAACAGGACCGGCCCAGCGCGGCCCAGCCCACCTCCTTCCCCCCCCTTTGTCCTCTTCTTCCTCTGCCAGTAGGCAGAGGCGAGGCGTGGCGCGCGCCCGAAGAGCGCCGGCCACCTCCTGCTTCGCCGTGGCAGCCTCCCCGACTCCCTCGCGATGCCACGGAGACGCCTCGACCCCCTCGACCGCCTCTCTTTTCCCCTGGACCCCGTTCCCTCCTTTGCTCTCTCCCTGCACGCGCCCGAGCGGAGCTCGTCGTCGCCGTCGCCGTTCGCCGTAGCCACCGTGCTCCTCACTGCCACCCGAAGTACCCAGGAGATCCGCCCCGACCATCTCTTCCTCCTCGCCGAGAAGCGCACCGCGGGAGCCCCTCCATCGCCGCCATCGCCGTCGTCTTCTACCTCGGACCCGCCGGCCATCTTCGTCAAATTTGTCGGCTCCGGTGCCTCCCCGAGCTCCCCGAGGCCACCGTCGCAACCCCTGTGAGCTCCACTCCGTTTCCCCTCCTTCATTTTGTTCGTTCCCGTGCCGTAGCACCCCGGCCACATTCCCGAGCGCCGCCGTCCGCCATGGACGCCGGGCATGGCACTGACGTGCTGTTGTGGCCAGTCCGACGAGCCTAGCGTGCTCCTAGCTGCCCCAGGATTCCGCATAGCCCCTCAGCCAGCCCCCTAGCGCCCCGTAACCTCGCTCCGCCCAAACCCGAGCTCCGGCAGCCGCCGCGGCCCCCACTCCGGCGAGCTCCGGCCACCCCGCGCCTCCCGCATGCCTCCTTTGGATGCGCGCAAGCAAGGGCAACCCTCTGGTGCCCTTGGCTTGGCCCAAAACCGCTCGCAGCGCCACTCCGGCGAGCTCCCGCCGCAGTTTTGGTCGTCGCCGGCCGAACTCCGGCGACTGCCGACGTGGCACGCCTAATTAGCACTAATGACGCCTAAACACCCCCCCCCCACAGCCACTGACAGTGGGCCCCGTAGTGGGTCAAAGCCCGGGTCAACGCGGGATTAGCCCCTGTGTCACTGACGTGTGGACCCCACACGTCAGGTTTGACCCGAGCCGGCCCCTGTTGACTTGCTGACGTCATGCCAACGTCATGCTGACGCAGTAATGCTTTCTGGATTTAATTTAATTCTGAAATTCCAGAAAAATGCCTAAAACTTCCAAAATTCATAGAAAATTAACCGTAACTCCAAATTAAATAATTTATATATAAAAAATTATCAGAAAAATTCAAGGAATCCATCCGTACCATTTTCATGCATGTTAGAACAACTTATCACTACTGTTTAGAGCAAATGAAGTGAATGACATTTAAATAACCACATATGGAGTTTGAATTTGAATCTTGGATTCAAACCAACTTCATTTAATCTGGTTTTAGGTGCATTAGCCCAAAACACATTCATATTGCCATGTCATAGCATGCATCATATTGTGCATTGCATTGATCGTGTCTTTTCTGTATTTGCCGGTAATTGTCCCCTCTCGATAGACGTGATACCGATGATGTGATCGTTGACACTGATGAAGACTCAATGTTATCTTCAGAAGTGCCAGGCAAGCAAAACCCCCTTGTTCATTCCGATACAATCCTACTCTCTCGCTCCTGCTCTCTTTTACTGCATTAGGACAACACCGATTCATCTGTTACTTGCTGCGGTAGCTGAACCCCTTTGTCCTTTGCATGACCTGTCATTGCCACAGTAAATAGATGAAACCCACTAGCATGAGTAGGAGTTGTTTGAGCCCTGATGTGCCTACTCATTCATGCTTGTTTGTCATGCCTGCTACTGCTTAGAGTTGAGTCAGGTCTGATTCATCGGGGATGAATCAGAGGCGTGTGAACATGTCCTACTGTGTGTGAGCTAAGTGTGTGAACACGATTTGGTAAAGGTAGCGGTGAGAGGCCATGTAGGAGTACATGGTGGGTTGTCTCATTGCAGCCGTCCTCAGGAACTGAGTTCTGTGTTTGTGATCCATGATTCAGCTACTACCACGCATTGGGCCTGAAACCAATGGACCCTCTCGGCTTCTTGATCACCCTTGTCCTCTGTCCAGGAGTTGCAAGTAGTTTCTGGTGTTTCTAGTATGCTGGAGGCCGTGCGCAGCGCTGACCGTAGGGGTGGGCTGTGATGCGGTAGGCACGTGGCCGGGTAAACCGGGCGCCCGTTTGGTGTCACGGAACCCTGTTCACATCGTTTGGGGCTGTGAGCGAAACTCCGGCCGGATCTCCTCATGGATGGAACCCGAATAGGCGATAAACCTGGACTAGAGACTTGAGTGTTTAGGCAGGCCGTGGCCGACACGCACGTTGGGCTTCCACTTGAAGGTTGCCGAGTACATGTCGTGTAAACGGCGGTAAGTGGTGAGAGCGTGTGTGAAGGAGTACACCCCTGCAGGGTTAACATCATCTATTCGAATAGCCGTGTCCACGGAAAAGGACTTCTGGGTTGCTTATATCAGTTCATAGACAAGTGAAAGTGGATACTCTAAAATACGCAAGATAAGCGTGAGTGCTATGGATGGCGTTCTCGTAGGGAGACGGGAGCGGATCCATAGTGGTGTATTGATATGGTGAATATGTGGACTCGTGTGCGCCACCTCAAAAGAGTTACTTGCAGTCGTAGTTCAGGATAGCCACCGAGTCAAAGCTGGCTTGCTGCAGTTAAACCCCACCACCCCTTTGTTGATAATGATGCATATGTAGATAGTTCTGATGTAAGTCTTGCTGGGTACATTTGTACTCACGTTTGCCTATTTTATGTTTTTGCAGAGAGACTTCAGTCTCACTAGTAGTTCTGCTTGGACTTCGACGTTTAGCTTGTTACCTCAGCTACGATCTTGTGCCCTCGGCAGTATCTGGTAGATAGTCAGGCTTCTCAGCCTTTTTCATTTATAGTTGTCTGTACTCAGACATGATAGCTTCCACTTGTGCTTTGACTTGTATGCTCTGATTGTTGGGTCATGAGACCCATGTTTGTAATGTCTCGCTCCTCGGAGCCTATTGAATAAACTACTTGAGTCGTAGAGTCATTTTGTGATGCCATGGTGTATTGCACATATCGAGCATATTGTGTGTATGTTATTGAAATGCTTGCTATGTGTGGGATCTGACTATCTAGTTGTTTATCTTTAGTAGCCTCTCTTACCGGGAAATGTCTCCTAGTGTTTCCAATGGTAGCTTGCTACTGCTCCGGAACACTTAGGCTGGCCGGCATGTGTCCTTCTTCGTTCCTGTGTCTGTCCCTTCGGGGAAATGTCACGCGATGAATACCGGAGTCCTGTTAGCCCGCTACAGCCCGGTTCACCGGAGTCCTGCTAGCCCAGTGCTACAGCCTGGATTCACTCGCTGATGACCGACACGTTCGATGCTGGGTCATGGATGCCTGTCCCTGTAAGTTTGTGCCACTTTGGGTTTACGACTAGCCATGTCAGCACGGGCTCCTTATCATATGGATGCTAGCGACACTGTCATATACGTGTGCCAAAAGGCGCAAACGGTCCTGGGTAAAGGTAAGGCGACACCCGTGGGAATACCGTGCGTGAGGCCGCAAAGTGATATGAAGTGTTACATGCTAGATCTATGTGGCATCGAGTCGGGGTCCTGACAGCGTTGGTATCAGAGCTTGACTGCCTGTAGGGTTACCAAGCCAAACTGGTCGAAGTTGAGTCTAGAAATTCTTTAGTTATATAAGGGAATTGATTGTGGGATGGAACGTAAGGCTCTTTTACTCCTTATACCTCATGCCCTTCTGATCTGAGTCATCTTATCTTTCCTACGGGGTTAAGAAACTAGGCTATCTCTTCTTTCTATCAGGATTACGTGTTACTAATCCGTAGACTTATAAGATTGTTGGATTAAGCCTCGTTTCAGTTCCTAGTACTTCTGTATGTTAACTGTTGATCTCGAAACCTTGATATCGTGCTTCTGAGTGGTTATGCCACCATTTTGTGAATGTCTCAAATCTTTTCTGACCATTTACAGCCGTTATGCTGTCCGAGTCATCCCAGGTTTCTAAATAGTTTGAAGCAATTTGCAAAATCCTTTCCCTCTGGTTTCGATGTTCCTTTATGCCAGCTCAATCACACTAATTGTTGAGTTGAGGTAATTTATTGCCCTGACATATATGTTGGAGCTATTATTATGACCCTAGGTGTCTTAGGGGATCACCTAGTAATTTAGCCATGATTGGTGTCCCAGTGTGATGATTCTGGCCTTTATCCTCGAAAGCATTCCGTGATGCTACTTAGTAATAGGTATTCTGTTCCTGGGTTCTTGAACCCGAGATTCACTCCACCTACTTCGTGTTGATAGTAATTGTTAGTGCCTTCAGGATATTAGTAACCTTTGCGATAGTCCTTGAAGTCCGTGGTATCTTCTTCTTCCAAATACCATGAACTACTTATGGCAGAAGTTCCTCGTTGAACTGAAATATCACAACAGGATTATTCTTGAGGAGTTCTCCATTCATAAATCGTGACTCTGCCAGTTCTACCTTTCTGCATGGGTTATCCAGAAGAATTATGTTGAACTCGGTTCGACATACTAATTTATGCATCCACAACTCAGAAAGTTATATGTTCCTTTGAGTTGTCCCTCTTTAGTTGTCTACTGACCTTCGTCTATCAATTGATAGTCAAGAGTATGCGCGCGTTCGTTTGTCGATGCCTATTACTCTTGTGGCCCGTCAAGCCATTCCGTCCTGAATGACTAGGAGAAACAAACTCCAGTACCTCATCCATATTTAGGATTGGGTCAAAGTAGTTGTGTTCCGCAGATCAAGTTACAATCCAGCTTCTGGTCTGCTCTACCCTGAAGTATTACCTTCTTTATGACAGGAATTTCATGAGAATTGCACCACCTTTTGTGAATTCTTGACATAGTGATACTTCTCGCCATCCTTTTTCATTCCTCGGTTCCGTGTTGATGCAACCGGAATACCGACAAATGAATTGTGATGTGTGAAATCAATACTCCTAGCAACCTCGTTGCTTGGTAGTTAAAGGATAATAATTTTATTCTTAGTATGTTGGTTATTGAATCACCATTCTAAGATTGATCGTGCTACCTAGTCCTTATTTCCTGGTGCACTCTTTGATTATGAGTTAGGATTTGTCAAGTCCTCGCCCATTTGATCATATCATCTTGCCCTGAAAAGCAAGATTGTTCTCGAGCTTAGTAACATATCGGTGGTTCATGATTTTCCGAAGATCTTCTCGGAAGTACCACCAGGTCGTCACCTGACCGTTATGTTGAGCCCGTGATCAAGTTGGTTTCTTGTGAACCACCTTCTTTCCAAGAATCGGTGTTAGATATCCCTGAGCTAGTTGGTTAAGCTGGACAACAACTTGGAGAGTTGGAAGATAAAAACTTGTCTGACTTAGTTCGTTCCAAAGGGATATTCTTGTGTAGTGTGTGTTGAAGAAAGATGATATCTTCATCGATTGGTCCCTGTGATCAGTTGCTGGACCTATTGTCTTATCAATCCCTTGATTTGAGTGTGGGCTATCGTCAAATCAAATCAGTACCAACGATGCTCGTAATGTTGTCCTACTCGTGGTTGATCCCTCGAGCATACACCATTACATCTTTGGTCTGACCAATGCTATCACCGTGTTCACATGATGGTGGAAGTCCAGTGATATGGAAATTCCGATGAGTTGCTGTTGAGCCCTTCAGTAGCATTTTGTCTCCCCCCATGAATCATGTTGAACATCAACCTAGTGTTGGAAACTTGTGTAAGCATTTCTTCGTGTTTCGTTCATGAAGCATATGTTTGAATGAAAGTAGTGATTTTCCCTAATTCATGTGCATATGATGCAAGTTGCCGCCATGAATTTGAGGAAGATTGTTTTGTTTCCCTGGAATCATTCCAAATTAGTCATGCACACGTGCGAAGTATTCTGTGGTCTGGAGACTTGCAACCTTCATTCCATATGTGTCCCGAGCACACCAAGCCACTGATTGATTTGTTCAAGGGGAAGAAGTTCCTTCATAAGAGCCAATCATATGACTTATGCAAGGACTTCGTTATCCACGGTGATGGTTCCCAACCAGAACTCGGTAGTGTTTTATTGTAAGACTACCACGTGGTCATGCTTGTCCGGGACAACGTGTTCACATGTTTGTAGCAGAACCAGCTCATGTTTTGGAGCTTACTATCGTAGTTCATTTCCCGAGAATCTCGCAACGTCATCTCGTCGATTTGTGTTGCAAACTTTCATTTTTGTTTCTAGACTTGATGAGTCTGGGATATCCTGACACCAACCAGATCTGAATCTCAGGCAGATATGATGGTTGGAACATTCTCCAAGAACTATAATATTGGTCCCTCGATAACCGGTAAAGTGGATGTCGTGGCCAACACACCCAGCCGGAAGACCTGTTATTATAATATCTTGATTGAGGAAGTTGGCCACCTCCCCATAGGGATTTCGTAGGATTTACTCCCTAGTTGCCCCTATGGATTTTGAGATCCCGAAGTCCGACCTTTTACTTGATGTCCTAGATACCAGACCATTTCTATGAATGGGTTACACTAGCACATCAAGGAGAACATTAGAAGCAGAGTGCTAAATGTTTCTCGGTCGATCATCCAGATTTTGTTTCCTTGGCCTCGCTAAGATGAAATCTGAGAAGGTGTTATCTTTCTTTGAATCTACATCCTCCATCATCATTCATCATGGTAGCAAGTTGTGTTGCCGGACTCTTGACACGGATGTTGGTAAAACCTTGATGAATATGGAAATGCTCAAGTTCTTGAGAGCACGCACAAGCGTTACGTGTTATCATCGGCTCTAACTGGGATTACTCTCAGTTTCCTCGGCAATGCTATGACCTCTTCAAACAGTGAATTCACTCCCTATTGTTGGGTTCTTCCCTAGTTACCAGAATCATTCCTAGCATTTGCATTTTGTTCCTAGCTTGCACCGCCAATGTGCCATTCTACCATGGGTCTCTTCCATTTCCGGTGATAAGCAAATTCATCCATTACGTTGTCTTCAACAAGGTAATCCACATCATCCAAGTCCGAGTATGCCATTCTATCGACCCCCTCCAAACGATCGCTCGAGAATTGCCTTAGGCTGGTTTAAAGAGTTTCAATGATCTCTGAATCAAAAGTAATTCTTTTTGCCACTTAAGGGGATATCTCTACGAGTCACCTTCCCTAAGGTGTATCGTTATGGTATCATGGCAACTCAACTCCTCGCTACGTTGACAATCGTTTACCACCTTCTTAGGTATGAAATTGTTGTCTACCTAGTGAACCTTCGTCATCCGTTTCTTCCACCCCTATTGATGTGTATCTCGTGTCTCAACCCGAAAGATGGTTCTATGTCTCATTCCGTAAGTTAATCTTGAGTTGTTCGATCTTCGAGGAGATCGACCCTTCTAGAGTCTCCTTCTTCCCCCCCCTGTCATGTTGACAGGATTTCTCAGAGCAAGACGACAAGACAAAGATGGTGTTCAAATCAACGTTCATTTGAAGTGCACCCTGGATCGTGAACATTATACTAGTTGCGTTTCCCCTTCACCTTACCCTACGCTTGAATCTCGAGACGAGATTCTTGTTTAGTGGGGGTGAGTTGTCACATCCCTAGCTTCTGGTAATGCACTAGGCTAGACCTCTTGCTGCATCATGTTTAAATTCAAATGAAATTAGAATTGAGGAATTTTCAAAGCCTCAGAAACCTCTAAAAATAACCAACAATTAAATCTTCTCAAATGTGTCCAAGAAAATGTTCCTGTTATTCTCTGGAAATATTGGCAAGAGGTAAAATCCAAACCAATATTTTTGGTGTCTCAAAAACATTTAATTTGGGCATTTGAATTAAATCAATAATTATTTGAATTGGATTTATATCTACTATTAAATAAATATAGGTCCAATAATTCTGAAATATTTTGTGGAGCATTGTTTTAATTCTTTTAGCTCCTAAAAATATTGTCAGAAGCAAAATAAATTGAATTGGTTTCAAAACCAAATTCAAAACAAACCTGCAAAATAGAAAACAGAATTAAAAAAAAGAAAGAGAGAGGGAGAGAGTTTTACCTGGCCACCTACCCGTGCAGCCCAACAGGACCGGCCCAGCGCGGCCCAGCCCACCTCCTCCCCCCCCTTTGTCCTCTTCTTCCTCTGCCAGTAGGCAGAGGCGAGGCGTGGCGCGCGCCCGAAGAGCGCCGGCCACCTCCTGCTTCGCCGTGGCAGCCTCCCCGACTCCCTCGCGACGCCACGGAGACGCCTCGACCCCCTCGACCGCCTCTCTTTTCCCCTGGACCCCGTTCCCTCCTCTGCTCTCTCCCTGCACGCGCCCGAGCGGAGCTCGTCGTCGCCGTCGCCGTTCGCCGTAGCCACCGTGCTCCTCACTGCCACCCGAAGTACCCAGGAGATCCGCCCCGACCACCTCTTCCTCCTCGCCGAGAAGCGCACCGCGGGAGCCCCTGCATCGCCGCCATCGCCGTCGTCTTCTACCTCGGACCCGCCGGCCATCTTCGTCAAATTCGTCGGCTCCGGTGCCTCCCCGAGCTCCCCGAGGCCACCGTCGCAACCCCTGTGAGCTCCACTCCGTTTCCCCTCCTTCATTTTGTTCGTTCCCGTGCCGTAGCACCCCGGCCACATTCCCGAGCGCCGCCGTCCGCCATGGACGCCGGGCATGGCACTGACGTGCTGTTGCGGCCAGTCCGACGAGCCTAGCGTGCTCCTAGCTGCCCCAGGAGTCCGCATAGCCCCTCAGCCAGCCCCCTAGCGCCCCGTAACCTCGCTCCGCCCAAACCCGAGCTCCGGTAGCCGCCGCGGCCCCCACTCCGGCGAGCTCCGGCCACCCCGCGCCTCCCGCATGCCTCCTTTGGATGCGCGCAAGCAAGGGCAACCCTCTGGTGCCCTTGGCTTGGCCCAAAACCGCTCGCAGCGCCACTCCGGCGAGCTCCCGCCGCAGTTTTGGTCGTCGCCGGCCGAACTCCAGCGACTGCCGACGTGGCACGCCTAATTAGCACTAATGACGCCTAAACACCCCCCCACAGCCACTGACAGTGGGCCCCGTAGTGG
This sequence comes from Triticum dicoccoides, assembly GCF_002162155.2. Taxonomy (NCBI): domain Eukaryota; kingdom Viridiplantae; phylum Streptophyta; class Magnoliopsida; order Poales; family Poaceae; genus Triticum; species Triticum dicoccoides. The sequence continues at coordinate 330,961,523 of NC_041391.1, read as the reverse complement.
GTCAAAGCCCGGGTCAACGCGGGATTAGCCCCTGTGTCACTGACGTGTGGACCCCACACGTCAGGTTTGACCCGAGCCGGCCCCTGTTGACTTGCTGACGTCATGCCAATGTCATGCTGACGCAGTAATGCTTTCTGGATTTAATTTAATTCTGAAATTCCAGAAAAATGCCCTAAACTTCAATAAATCATAGAAAATTAACCGTAACTCCAAATTAAATAATTTATATATAAAAAATTATCAGAAAAATTCAAGGAATCCATCTGTACCATTTTCATGCATGTTAGAACAACTTATCACTACTGTTTAGGGCAAATGAAGTGAATGACATTTAGATAACCACATATGGAGTTGGAATTTGAATTTTATATTCAAACCAACTTCATTTAATCTGTTGCTAGTCGCATTAGCCCAAAACACATTCATATTGCCATGTCATAGCATGCATCATATTGTGCATTGCATTGATTGTGTTCCTTTCTGTGTTGCCGGTATTTGTCCCCTCTCGATAGACGTGATACCGATGATGTGATCGTTGACACTGATGAAGACTCAATGTTATCTTCAGAAGTGCCAGGCAAGCAAAACCCCCTTGTTCATTCCGATACAATCCTACTCTCTCGCTCTTGCTCTCTTTTACTGCATTAGGACAACACCGATTCATCTGTTACTTGCTGCGGTAGCTGAACCCCTTTATCCTTTGCATGACCTGTCATTGCCACAGTAAATAGATGAAACCCACTAGCATGAGTAGGAGTTGTTTGAGCCCTGATGTGCCTACTCATTCATGCTTGTTTGTCATGCCTGCTACTGCTTAGAGTTGAGTCAGGTCTGATTCATCGGGGATGAATCAGAGGCGTGTGAACATGTCCTACTGTGTGTGAGCTAAGTGTGTGAACACGATTTGGTAAAGGTAGCGGTGAGAGGCCATGTAGGAGTACATGGTGGGTTGTCTCATTGCAGCCGTCCTCAGGAACTGAGTTCTGTGTTTGTGATCCATGATTCAGCTACTACCACGCATTGGGCCCGAAACCAATGGACCCTCTCGGCTTCTTGATCACCCTTGTCCTCTGTCCAGGAGTTGCAAGTAGTTTCTGGTGTTTGTAGTATGCTGGAGACCGTGCGTAGCGCTGACCGTAGGGGTGGGCTGTGATGCGGTAGGCACGTGGCCGGGTAAACCGGGCGCCCGTTTGGTGTCACGGAACCCTGTTCACATCGTTTGGGGCTGTGAGCGAAACTCCGGCCGGATCTCCTCATGGATGGAACCCGAATAGGTGATAAACCTGGACTAGAGACTTGAGTGTTTAGGCAGGCCGTGGCCGACACCCACGTTGGGCTTCCGCTTGAAGGTTGCCGAGTACATGTCGTGTAAACGGCAGTAAGTGGTGAGAGCGTGTGTGAAGGAGTACACCCCTGCAGGGTTAACATCATCTATTCGAATAGCCGTGTCCACGGAAAAGGACTTCTGGGTTGCTTATATCAGTTCATAGACAAGTGAAAGTGGATACTCTAAAATACGCAAGATAAGCGTGAGTGCTATGGATGGCGTTCTCGTAGGGAGACGGGAGCGGATCCATAGTGGTGTATTGATATGGTGAATATGTGGACTCATGTGCGCCACCTCAAAAGAGTTACTTGCAGTCGTAGTTCAGGATAGCCACCGAGTCAAAGCTGGCTTGCTGCAGTTAAACCCCACCACCCCTTTGTTGATAATGATGCATATGTAGATAGTTCTGATGTAAGTCTTGCTGGGTACATTTGTACTCACGTTTGCCTATTTTATGTTTTTGCAGAGAGACTTCAGTCTCACTAGTAGTTCTGCTTGGACTTCGACGTTTAGCTTGTTACCTCAGCTACGATCTTGTGCCCTCGGCAGTATCTGGTAGATAGTCAGGCTTCTCAGCCTTTTTCATTTATAGTTGTCTGTACTCAGACATGATAGCTTCCACTTGTGCTTTGACTTGTATGCTCTGATTGTTGGGTCATGAGACCCATGTTTGTAATGTCTCGCTCCTCGGAGCCTATTGAATAAACTACTTGAGTCGTAGAGTCATTTTGTGATGCCATGGTGTATTGCACATATCGAGCATATTGTGTGTATGTTATTGAAATGCTTGCTATGTGTGGGATCTGACTATCTAGTTGTTTATCTTTAGTAGCCTCTCTTACCGGGAAATGTCTCCTAGTGTTTCCAATGGTAGCTTGCTACTGCTCCGGAACACTTAGGCTGGCCGGCATGTGTCCTTCTTCGTTCCTGTGTCTGTCCCTTCGGGGAAATGTCACGTGATGAATACCGGAGTCCTGTTAGCCCGCTACAGCCCGGTTCACCGGAGTCCTGCTAGCCCAGTGCTACAGCCTGGATTCACTCGCTGATGACCGACACGTTCGATGCTGGGTCATGGATGCTTGTCCCTGTAAGTTTGTGCCACTTTGGGTTTACGACTAGCCATGTCAGCCCGGGCTCCTTATCATATGGATGCTAGCGACACTGTCATATACGTGTGCCAAAAGGCGCAAACGGTCCCGGGTAAAGGTAAGGCGACACCCGTGGGAATACCGTGCGTGAGGCCGCAAAGTGATATGAAGTGTTACATGCTAGATCTATGTGGCATCGAGTCGGGGTCCTGACATCGGCTCAATGCCCGACCACGGCAAAAGATAAAGAAGAGATGAGTGTCATCCCCTATGCTTTAGCCATAGGATCTATTATGTATGCCATGCTGTGTACCAGACCTGATGTAAACCTTGCCGTCAGTTTGGTAGGAAGGTACCAAAGTAATCCCGGCAAGGAACACTGGACAGCGGTCAAGAATATCCTGAAGTACCTGAAAAGGACAAAGGACATGTTTCTCGTTTATGGAGGTGATGAAGAGCTCGTCGTAAAGGGTTACGTCGATGCTAGCTTCGACACAGATCTGGATGACTCTAAGTCACAAACCGGATACGTGTATATGTTGAATGGTGGAGCAGTGAGCTGGTGCAGCTGCAAGCAGAGCGTCGTGGCGGGATCTACATGTGAAGCGGAGTACATGGCAGCCTCGGAGGTAGCGCATGAAGCTATTTGGGTGAAGGAGTTCATCACCGACCTAGGAGTCATACCCAATGCGTCGGGGCCGATCAAACTCTTCTGTGACAACACTGGAGCTATTGCCCTTGCCAAGGAGCCCAGGTTTCTCAAGAAGACCAGGCACATCAAGCGTCGTTTCAACTCCATCCGTGAAAATGTTCAAGATGGAGACATAGATATTTGCAAAGTACATACGGATCTGAATGTTGCAGATCCGTTGACTAAACCTCTCTCGCGAGCAAAACGTGATCAACACCAGAACTCTATGGGTGTTCGATTCATCACAATGTAACTAGATTATTGACTCTAGTGCAAGTGGGAGACTGTTGGAAATATGCCCTAGAGGCAATAATAAAAGCATTATTATTATATTTCCTTGTTCATGATAATTGTCTTTTATTCATGCTATAATTGTATTATCTGGAAATCGTAATACATGTGTGAATACATAGACCACAATACGTCCCTGGTGAGCCTCTAGTTGACTAGCTTGTTGGTCAACAGATAGTCATGGTTTCCTGACTATGGACATTGGATGTCATTGACAACGGGATCACATCATTAGGAGAATGATGTGATGGACAAGACCCAATCCTAAGCATAGCACAAGATCGTGTAGTTCGTTTTGCTAGAGTTTTTTCAATGTCAAGTATCTCTTCCTTAGACCATGAGATCGTGTAACTCCCGGATACCGTAGGAGTGCTTTGGGTGTACCAAACATCACAACATAACTGGGTGACTATAAAGGTACACTGCAGGTATCTCCGAAAGTGTCTGTTGGGTTGACACGGATCGAGACTGGGATTTGTCACTCCGTATGACGGAGACGTATCTCTGGGCCCACTCGGTAATGCATCATCATAATGAGCTCAAAGTGACCAAGTGCTTGGTCACGGGATCATGCATTACGGTACGAGTAAAGTGACTTGCCGGTAACGAGACTGAATGAGGTATTGGGATACCGACGATCGAGTCTCGGGCATGTAACGTACCGATTGACAAAGGGAATTGTATACGGGGTTGTTCGAATCCTCGACATCGTGGTTCATCCGATGAGATCATCGAGGAGCATGTGGGAGCCAACATGGGTATCCAGATCCCGCTGTTGGTTATTGCCCGAGAGCCGTCTCGGTCATGTCTACGTGTCTCCCGAACCCGTAGGGTCTACACACTTAAGGTTCGCTGACGCTAGGGTTGTATGAATATGAGTATGCAGCATACCGAATGTTGTTTGGAGTCCCGGATGAGATCCCGGACGTCACGAGGAGTTCCGGAATGGTCCGGAGGTGAAGAATTATATATAGGAAGTGATATTTCGGCCATCGGGAAAGTTTCGGGGTCACCCGGTATTGTACCGGGACCACCGAAAGGGTCCCGGGGGTCCACCGGGTGGGGCCACCCATCCCGGAGGGCCCCAAGGGCTGAAGTGGGGAGGGGAACCAGCCCATAGTGGGCTGGTGCGCCCCCCTTGGCCCACCCCCTGCGCCTAGGGTTGAAACCCTAGGGTGGGGGGGGGGGCGCCCCACTTGCCTTGGGGGTACTCCACCCCCTTGGCCGACGCCCCCCTTGGGAGATTGGATCTCCCAGGGCCGGTGCCCCCCCTGGGGGCCTATATAAAGGGAGGGGGGAGGGGGCAGCCGCACCCTGAAGTTCTGGCGCCTCCCACCCCCTGCTACACCTCTTCCTCCTCCGTCACGTGCTTGGCGAAGCCCTGCCGGACTGCTGCTCTTCCACCACCACCACGCCGTTGTGCTGCTGCTGGAGCCATCATCATCAACCTCTCCTTCCCCCTTGCTGGATCAAGAAGGAGGAGACGTCATCCGCTCCGTACGTGTGTTGAATGCGGAGGTGCCGTCCGTTCGGCGCTAGGATCTCCGGTGATAGGATCACGACGAGAACGACTACTTCAACCCCGTTCTTTTGAACGCTTCCGCTCGCGATCTACAAAGTGGTATGTAGATGCATCTCCCATGACTCGTTGCTTAGATGAACTCATAGATGGATCTTGGTGAAACCGTAGGAAATTTTTTTAATTTTCTGCAACGTTCCCCAACACCGTGCACATTCTTATTATGAGAAGGGGTCATTCGAGCCTATGGAAATAGGATACTTTGTTTACATAGAAATCCCTATGTCCTTCAATTCTATTTAGGATTAGGAATAGGTGTAATCAGACCTGCTTTTGACATATCTATCCTATTCTTATTCGGGTACTACATGCACCTCTTTGGGGTTCTATTGAATCGAGAAATTGGATTGTACATCTTTCATCTTATTGATTTTGATATTGATTTTTATATGTTCCAACGAATAATGCAAATCAAAGCTATTTGATGTGTGACTCAGGCAAAAAGAAAAGAAAGAAGAGAACAAAAGGAGAACAGAACTTTGTATTTGGTAACTCTCCTGTAGTTATGTTTAACCTTGAATGCAATTTATAGATTCGACAACAATAGTCCCTCGAACTCGAAAAGTAATAACGAAAATGGCTAATCCAATAGCAGATTCCGCAGCTGTCACTGTTGGAACTAATGAAGCAAATGATTGACGCATCATATCATCCAAAGAAACGGAAAATACCAAAAAGTTCAAATTGAGAGCTAATAACATTGATTCAATTGGCATTGACATAATAAGAATATTTCGTCTATTAAGGAGGATTCCTCGAATACCTAAAATAGAGATGATCATAGAAAAAGTGAAATATTTTATAGGATCCGTTTCGGAAACATGGAATGTCATAGAAATTCAAATTATGTGAGGCTTAGAAAGAAGTCCTGTGTAGAGTCCAGGGAGAGACTATTTTGATTTTTTCTCTAGTTACCCATTTTCCTTCTCAAACAACGTGTTTGATTTCCTTCCTTATACCAAAGGAATTCCATCTTTGTCTTGCCGATCACATCACATCCAAGGCATTTCATTGGAATACATCCTATCTTTTCACATTTGTAGTCCTATGCATAGTAAGTACTATAGTCTCACAACTCCTCATCGAGGAATCTCCTTGCCGCCCTAGAAGTTTGAGATCGTGCCTGACCGTTTTCGAGTCTGTTCAGGAGCTCCTTCAGCGCCCGGGGATTGATGTTGGACTAGAGTCGGCTCAGCATGAAATCAAGCATGGTGCGATTGTCTTCTTCAAGGAGCTCCTCTCCGTTCTTCAGAGTAATATCACGCAATGTGTCCAAAATCTGGGCATGACAGGCATGGGCCTTTTGTAGGGAACTTTCCTCTCAAAGAGAGAGGTCGTCCCTCCCAATCAAAAGAAGGAGGGTTATGTTCTGCTTTCGTAGCCACTCCAGGCATTGGAGTGGGATTCGGATGCCGCTCTTGACTAACCACAGCTTTCGGGGGAGCGGTCTGCTCCGGGATGCAGAGGCGTCCTCACAGCCAGCCAGAAAAGCTTTGAATAGCTCTTCCGAGTTAGTGGATCCAGAGGGAGGCATTGAAGGGCCTGGGTCCTCCATTCCGTCCCAGTCGGACTCGGAGCAAAGTATCTCCCAATAAGATTCGAAAAATTCATTATCCCCAACCTAAGGCTGGTCGAGTATGAAAAAAAAGACCTATATGGGATTCGGATTACCGAAATTGGATTTCCTTATTGATCCTCCTGACTCCTTAGCTCATCCACCCACCTCAAAGGCTCCGCCGCCCGTGGCCTCCAACGCTGCAGGGGACGCGGAGATGCGCGAGGAAGCAGATGCCGTTGGGGATGTGCTCGGAGCAGGCGGCACCGCCACCACTTCCCGAGCGACCGACGCAGGAGCAGGAGGCACCGGAGGAGAGTAGTATCATCAACACCCTGACGGCCGTGCTCCACAAGTCTCGGGCGAAGGGGTTACTCTGTCTGCGCCAAATTTCGCCCGCCGACGATCACAGCCACAGTAATGGCGCTCAGACTGGGGCGAACCACCGCCTTCCGATCACTCCCACCGCAAGTGCTGTCGTAGAGCATGCACTACCCCCAGGATGGGTCAACCAAGCCGCTGGCCCTCGAGCACCTTCGTCGCACCACCCTACCATCTAGTTGGTCACACCGCAAGAGCGGGGGCGCGGTTGTGGCACCCCGGCTCAGAGCGACCGGTTTACCTTGCATTGCCAGCCCAGAGACCTTGTCTTCTGGCAACACACAACAACATGGTACAGAAAACAACCGCTTTATTCATGCTAGCGGAACATAGTTCATATTACAACGGTTAGCGAGGCCAAGCGGCACACACGGTACAGCTGAACAATATGTACATTATTTAGTGAACATAAAGGGGCCTCGATCATGACAACTACTCGGCAGCGGAACAACGTCGTAGCGGGACTCCATAGCACAAGGACACCGACGTGGACACGATCTAGACTCGGACAACACTCCTTTCCAACGGGACTTTCCTGAAATCTGGCATGCCACGCCAGGTTAGTACATTGAATGTACTTGCAAGCTCACAATAAGCATAAACAAGATGATAGACAATATTATGGTATTTATCCAATTTAATCAACTATGCAACTATATATCCAACATGCTGTGACAATGCTCAACGGGTACTCATTCTCCTGACTTGCTTACCAGGTGTGACCAACAAACATAATATTACCAAAACATACTCATGATCCTTACGGCGATCACAACCCGACCATCTCATGGCCCGTGATCCTTACGGCGATCACAACCCGACCAACTCGTGGCCCGTGATCCTTACGGCGATCACAACCCGACAACCCATGTCCAACTCAACACAATGACCTCACTGCCATCCTTAGTGCAATTTAGTGTGCATATTTATTAAGTGTTGACCCATGGTGTACCTTACTTTCGAGTGTGTCCGTATCCGTGGACTCGGCTATCGATAGATTAAAAACACTCTGTAGAGGTTAGTACACTGTACCCACACTACGGAACCCATGGCCTCACATTCCCATTCGGCTGGACCAAAAACATTCCGAGGAAACCATTTCACTGTCATGACACTCTCCCGGCCCTTCCGACTTAGACCCCACCAGGCTAGTCCTGGGTGGCCCCGTGTCTACCTCCAGACACCTCGACCACCGTCATGGCCACGATCCTCACTGGGATCCGGTACCAAAATTAAATTAACAATGGGCTCACAAGGTTATGCTTGCCTACCGGGCCAGGGTACATCACGCCCATAACCTTCCCTAAATTGAGGTACAAACTAGAGGCACGACAATGAAGCGCATTAAGGCCATCCCATACCGGCAAATGTGGTTGCACTGGGAAAGAATCGTTTCAGCGGCACCACGACCTGGTCAACAACATGTTCAAGTTGAATTATTAGTCAGGTTCAACTTAATGTGAAAAGAAAATAACCGGTGTCATACTGCCATACCATGCATCACTTAACATATGCATCACATAAACGTGCAAAGACTGCACCAACCACGCTCCTACGGAGCCAGCATAAACTCATGCTACTATTCTGGTTAAAACCTCTCTTTACTCATACCAGAACTATTTCTAGCATTATCCTCATTATACCACATGCAAAAATAATATTTAAATTACTCATCAAATTCTATGACCATATTATTTATATAACACTTGCAACTAAGTTCTCCTCATCTAGCCAACAATATTTACTTCAAACATTCTGAAGTTCAAGTATTTTAACATAACAAGCATATAACAGAATATATTTATTATATAACTAATTTAAATGCATCAATATTCATAAGTTCAAGTATGAAAATCATAAATATTGAAGTGGCACCATGAAAATGTTATTGTGGCTTGCCTTAGCACTGATGAGGTTCATAAAGCTCCTGGTGATCCTCAAGACAAGCTGGTTCCTCTGAAAATATTCAAAAACCACAAATGAAAATGTCAAGAAACCTTCTGAAAATTGCCAGAAAATCTAGACAGCAAGGAAAAATCCCATCTTTTGGGTGTTGTTAGATTTTTGGACACAGAACACGATGCAAAAAGAATCACTGCATTTGGACTTGTAGAATAAAAGTTATGGCCATTTGAAATCTCCTGGAATTTAAATGAATTTGAAAAAGAAAAACAGAGGGGGGTGACGTCAAAGGCGTATTCTCCCAGGGCGCCACTACTCATACCGCTTCGTGCGCGTAGTGAGTGGCTGACTAGCGGGCCCCGCTAGTCAGGTCAGAGGGAGGGGAGAGGAAACAGAGGGGAAGGGCGATTCGCCGGAGCTCACGCCGGCGATGAGACTGCTTGGAGGCAAACGAGAGGGAGGGATCGACGGAGAAGGTTCTTGCGCACCTGCCCGTACCCGTAGCGTGGCTAACGGTGGCCAGACAACGTCGGATTTGTCCTCTCCAGCGGCAACAGAAGGCGGAGGTCGCCAGAGTTGAAGAAGACGGCGGCTTGGGGCGGCTCCAGGGGCTCTAGCTAGGCGCGTTAGCTTCACGGAGGAGAGGCGGAGGCTCTGGCGGGGTCGCCTTGGCTTGGGAGTGGCAGGAGCTGCCGGAACGATCCAGAGGGGATCGCTGGCGAGCTCGGCTCGGGGACGGCAGCCCGCGGCCTGCCCGGCCGGGCTGCGGCTTCTAGTGGCTATAGGAGGGAGA
>NC_041391.1:330942169-330951378 GCF_002162155.2 Triticum dicoccoides | reverse complement strand
GCCCGGTGACGAACGGTGTCAGTGGGCGATGGAGAAGGCGACGGAGGTCACGAAGCAACTGTGCGCGGGTGCGGACGAGCATAGGGACAAGGGGGAAAGAGACAAACACAGTGCGCGGGCACTGTGCCGTTGGCCGGACCGTGCCCATGCTCGCTGCGGCGAGCTCCGGCGTTGGCGAGCGGCAGGTAGGAGTTAGGGGGGTGGAGACGAGGATGGTGGCGAGGGGGGACACGCTGGCGACGCGCACAGCGCGCGTTTGGCATGCCAGCACGCTCGGACAAACGCGGTCACCGCATGGACCGTGACATCAGGCCACATATGCACTAACCATGATGTCTGGCGTGTAGTCCTTAGTAAACTGAGGTGTTACCACAGCTTGGTTTGGTTCCAGGTGCAGTAGAAGTAAAATGGTGATGAGGTTAAGTTACTGGACAGAAACTTTGAAGAGTTACTGTGGTCAAACCACAAGGATTCAAGGGCGAGCTTTGGGGTTTTACTAACTCTTACTAAGGTGAATAAGCACAGGGAAAACCAGCTAGATTGGAGCTAGTAAAAAGGTAGTTGCTGTAGAAACTACCATTTCAGCCCAGAAGTGAAATTATTTTCTGTAGCCAAAATACTCCAAAGAGTGGTGAAATATTTTTGCTCAGAAATGTGCCCTAGGGTCCTAAGAATATTTGGGATTTTTCTAAGGATTTTTGGGGCAACAGAAATGCGGGTTGCTTTGGAGGTCAAGGAGTTTAGCTAGGGTTTTAGAGGCAAAATGAATATTTTTCATTTAAGAAAAATATTCCAAGCAATATTGTTGGGTAGGCCAGGGGTGAAGTGATGAATTTGAGGAGGAGAGGGAACACTTGGGTGAAAATCAAAGGATACCCAAGTGGTCAAGTCCAAATGGTATGATTCAAAACTCCAAATCCAAAATCAACTCAGCTGAAAATCAAGCAAAGAAAAGAGGGCAAAACCAGGCTGTGACAAACCTCCCCCACTTAGAATGAATCTCGTCCTCGAGATTCGGTTGCTTGGGAAAACCATTCTGGATAACATGCCCTTAGAATTCTTCTGATTCCCAGGTTGATTCTGACTCGGTATGATGCATCCATTGAACCTTGTAAAACTTTCGTGACTTACTGCGAGTGACTCTTTCCATCTGATCCAAAATTTTCACTGGCCTTTCTTCGTAGGTCAAGTCCTTTGCCAGCTCTATCTCTGCCAAATCGGTCTTTTTCTCGGGTGGTGAGATGCACCGTCGCAGTTGTGAAACGTGTAATACGTTGTGCACGTCGGACAGTTCCGGAGGCAGCTCCAACTGATATGCCACAACACCTACTCGTGTCATGATGGGAAATGGACCAATAAACCTGGGTGCCAATTTTCCACGAGTTTGGAACCTTTTTATTCCCTTCATGGGTGTGACTCAAAGGTAGACATGTTCTCCGGGTTCAAAACTGATCTGCCAGTGCTTTGCATCGTAATAACTTTTCTGTCGCGATTTGGCCAGTTGTAATCTATCTCGGATCTCCTTGACTTGCTTTTCAGCTTCCAGCATGAGATCTGTTCCAAAAATACGGCTATCTCTGGTTTGAGACCAATTTAATGGAGTGCGACACTTACGGCCATACAAAGCTTCATAAGGTGACATTTTTAAACTGGTCTGGAACCTATTGTTATACGAGAACTCGGCGTACGGCAAGCAATCTTACCATTGTGATCCTTGGGCTAAAACACAGGCTTGGAGCATATCTTCGAGTATCTGATTTACTCTTTCCGTTTGCCCATCCGTCTGTGGATGATTGGCGGTGTTGTATTTTAATTCCGTCCCAAGGGCTTGATGGAGACGGGTCCAGAAAGCAGAGGTGAAAAGTGAACCTCAGTCAGTAGTGATGGTTCTGGGAACTCCATGTAAACTGACAATCCTGGATACATACAGTCGGGCAAGCTCATCTGCTCGGTATGAGGTTTTGACTGGGAGGAAGTGGGCCACCTTGGTTAATTTATCCACTATGACCCAGATTGCATTATTGCCTCGTCGGGTCCTGGGTAATCTTGTGATGAAATCCATATAGACATTGTCCCATTTCCATTGTGACACGGGCAGTGGTTGTAGAAGTCCGGCTGGTTTCTGATATGCCGCCTTAACTTTGTTGCATATGTCGCAACAAGCCATGAACTAAAGCAATATCTTTCTTCATTCCATCCCACCAGAATATTTGTCGAAGGTCTTCATACATTTTTGTGCCTCCAGGGTGGATTGAATACGAGGATTCATGGGCTTCTGACAAAATTTTCTGCTTTAGGTCAGCTTGATTAGGCACACAAATCCTTCCCCTGAATCGGAGGGTACCGTACTGATCCTTCTAGAAATCGGATGACTTGATGCATTTCTGCAGATTGGCATCGCCTGGCTGGACCTTGCGGATTTCTTCCTCAAGAGTAGGGGTAACTATCAGAATATTGGCAAGGCCAGCCTCAACTATGACCAGGTTGAGTTGAGCAATTTCTTCTTTGAGTTCGGAAGGCAGTGATTCCAGCATGACGTTTAAACTGACGGGCTTTCGACTGAGTGCATCGGCAACCACGTTGGCCTTACCCGGATGGTAGTTTATTCCAAGATCATAATCCTTGACCAACTCCAGCCATCTTCGCTGACGGAGGTTTAAATCTGGCTGAGTAAATATGTATTTGAGACTTTTGTGGTCGGTAAAAATTTGGCACCTTTTTCCAATGAGATAGTGTCTCCAAATTTTTAAAGCATGAACTACCGCGGCCAATTACAAATCATGAGTGGGGTAATTTCCTTCATGGGGTCGTAGCTGCCGTGAGGCGTAGGCTACTACCTTGCCCTCTTGCATAAGCACACACCCAAGTCCTTGCCGGGAAGCGTCGCAATATACGTCAAAGCTGCGGTAGATATCTGGAAGTGTTAATACCGGCGCAGTTGTTAAGCGCTTCTTTAACTCGGTGAAACTTTTCTCATAGTCTGACGTCCATTCAAAATTCTTATCCTTTTTAAGCAACTCCGTCATGGGCTTAGAAATCTTGGAGAACCCTTCAATGAAACGACGGTAGTATCCGGCTAATCGAAGAAAACTCCGGATCTGAGACACGGTGGCGGGTGGCAACCAGTCGAGCACGTCTTTTACTTTGCTTGGGTCCATGGCTATTCCTTCAGCGGATAGTACATGCCCGAGGAATCCAACTTCCTTGAGCCAAAACTCGCATTTACTGAACTTGGCATACAACTGGTGCTCACGGAGTCGTTGTAGCACTGCGCGGAGGTGTCCTTTATGCTGTCCTTCACTTCTGGAGTAAATAAGTATATCATCGATGAAGACGACCGCAAACTTATCAAGGACATCCATGAATACTTTGTTCATCATGTGCATGAAGAAGGCGGGGGCATTGGTGAGGTCGAAGGACATGACAGTATATTCATAAAGACCGTAGCGAGTGGTGAACGCGGTCTTGGGAATATCCTCCTTTTTAATTTTGAGCTGGTAATATCCAGTCCGCAAATCAATCTTTGAGAATACCTTGGCTCTACCGTGTTGATCAAACAAATCATCAATTCTTGGCAGGGGGTATTTGTTTTTGATCGTGACATCATTCAACTATCGGTAGTCCACACACATACAAAGGCTGCCATCTTTCTTGTCCACAAAAATAGCGGGTGATCCCCATGGCGAGAAACTGGGGAGGATATATCCTTTTTGGAGCATTTCATCGAGCTGTTTCTTTAGCTCTACCAATTCGGATGATGGCATTCGATAATATTTCTTGTGTATTGGTGTGGTTCCCGGCACAAGTTCTATTGCAAACTCAAGCTCTCGGTCAGGTGGCATGCCTGGTAGTTCTTCTGGGAATACATCGGGAAACTCACTGACCATCGGAATTAATTCCATTTCTGCTATTGCTGTAAAAACCATTTCCTTGGAGGGTATGCTTCTACGAGCAATAAACTTGGTAGCTTGTCCATCTTATCCGGTCAAATTGACTTCCCGGGTCGCACAATTTATGCATACTTGGTACTGAGTCAGCCAATTCATACCCAAGATAACATCCAATTTATCAGACTCAATTAGTATCAACGACGTCGGGAAACGGATTTCGTTGATCCTGACTTCCAGATTGCGGCAGACAAGATTGCTTTGAATAATAGATCCCGGGGTTTGTACCAGCATATTCTTGCCCAAAAGTGAACAAGGAAATTTGTTTTGGGCGACAAAACTCCGAGAAATAAAAAAGTGGGAAGCCCCAGAGTCAAATAAAATTACTGCAGGTATGTTATTAACAGGGAACATACCAATGACGACTTCGGGATTTTCTTGGGCTTCGTCGGCTGAAATATGATGAACGTATCCCGTGACGTCGTGCTGACTTGGACCGGCTTCCAAATAATGGATTTGAGGGTTGAACGTAGCATTGGTCCGGTTGTTCTTGGGACACTGTTTGGCATAATGTCCGGTTTGTCCGCAACTATAACAGGAATTGTTGCGCAGGCAATTCTCCATAACTGGGTTGAGCACATCATTGTTCACTTGGGTGGTGGTGTTGTTAACATTTTGTTGCCAACTAGACTGGTATGCGATCGGAGTTGGCTGCCAGGTACAAACCTTCTGCACTGGTTGCATTTCCTTCTTGGGCTCAAACTTGCGTTTGTGATTGTTATGGGCAGAATTATTATCTGACACGAGCTTGTGTTCCCTTTCAGGAATGAAAGCCTTGTTCACCAGGGTTTGAAAATCTGAAAAATCGAACACACTGAGAGCATAGTGAAGTTGCGGGTTTAATCCACCAAGAAAGTGGTCCATCTTCCTTTCTTCAGTGGCCACGTCATATTGAGAGTAATGTGACAGGTGATTGAATTTTTGTAAATATTCTCCCACTGACTGACTTCCTTGGAGGAGCGCGAGAAATTCACGCTGCTTAGTCTTCATAATTCCCACAGGGATGTGATATTTCCGGAATTGCTCCTTGAATCTTGACCAGGTAATTACTTCATTCTCAGTCCCTATGGCTTTCTCACTTTCCCACCATATGGCAGCAGCGCCTTCCAGATAATGTGTTGCAAATGGAACTTTATCCTCTTCGTCAGTTCGAGCAACCTCAAGTTTCTTTTCCATAGTTCTTAACCAATCATCTGCATCCAAGGGAACAACGGCCTGACTGAAACTGGGAGGCTTAGTCCTTTGAAAATTAGATAGCTTGGAGTGAGAGGCAGGCTGATTTCCATTCTGTCCAACCATTGCTCGAATACTTCTGAATATTTCCATTAGATCATTGTTTCGTCGTTCCTCGAACATACACATAATTTGCAAAGTGGAGGGCGGATTTGGCGGTGGAGGCGGTGGTGGAACGTACGGCTCGGGTGATTGTCCTGCCTGTCGTGTGGAACGCCGAACAGGAGAACCCTCGCGAACGTTCCTACTGCAGCCACCCCACGTCATCCTAATACAATTTTTCCCAAGTCAACACAACCGAGATGAGAAGCATTCAACAAAAACTGGGGAGAAGCCAGCAACAAAAACCAAGCGAAACCGAAAAGACGAAGAAAATACGGCGAATAAAATAAAGTCCAACATAATTATACATAGACTCATACATGAAAGATAACAACATGCCAGGTCCAACTACCCTCATACATGAAATGAAACATCATGACTAGTACGACTACATCCATACTCCATCCCGACAACTGAGAATACTCGAAAGCTCTACTGCTCGGCTGGTGCTGCGGGGTCCTCTCTTGATGCGGACTCGGATCCAGAACTGGCGGGGTTAACGGAGACCTCCGGGTTAAAAGTTACACGGTGATGCTGCCTCGAGGGCTCTCCCTCTGGGGCAGATGGAGGGTGGATCATCGGGGCTGCAGGAGTGGCGAGGAGTGAAACCCACTAGCAGGAGCACTAAGTGGACTCGCAATCGCGGTGCCCGAGCTACTAGGGGGAGTAACCGGAGAAACAGGGGATCTAGAACTGGCAGGAACGTAGGGAATAAATCCCACAGATGGAGAAGTAGTGTATGAGCGAACAGAGACTAAAGTAGAGGCTAAAGCAGTACGGGCACGACTCAGCTCACGAGCCAGCTCGTAGATAAGAAGATAGCTAGAAGTGATGTAACGAGAAAGGTGGCTAGCTACACTATCAGACTCCGGATCAATGACAGGGAAACAGACACGACCATTATCGTGGAGAGAAGGGTAGTAATGGAAACCTGGGTGATTCTGCATCTGAACCTCGTTGTAGCGGAGCTCAACAAGTACCTCGAATGCAGCAAACTGGACAGCCTGAGAAGCGGAAGAAGCGTAGCCGCTACGAGAGGTATGAGTGTAAGAACTAGAATCGGAACTGGTGCGCAGAGTAACCACGGTGTGATACTCATACACTGAGTCAGCTAGGCGCTCCCGGTACACACAATAGACTGGATCGTCTCCGTGAGGGTACAGCTGACACCACACGTTACGAAGGAGATGCGGCGACATGTACGACATCAGCTGCAACTGGCACGGATACAGCACCGGAGCCATTTACACTCACAACCATTAGCAGGTTAGCATAGAAAAAATATAATCAGTGCAAGCAATGCAACAACCAGCTACAGTTATTACCGACACTCAGCTATAACTCGTATCTAGCGTCCAGTTAACTCGGCTTAGTCTAGCGTGGCCTAAAGTCAGCGCGGCTCTAGTAGCAAGCATTATGGCACCCCGGCTCAAAGCGAGCGGTTTACCTTGCATTGCCAGCCCAGAGACCTTGTCTTCTGGCAACACACAACAACATGGTACAGAAAACAACCGCTTTATTCATGCTAGTGGAACATAGTTCATATTACAATAGTTAGCGAGGCCAAGCAGCACACACAGTGCGGTTGAACAATATGTACATTATTTAGTGAACATAAAGGGGCCTTGATCATGACAACTACTCGGCAGCGGAACAACGTCGTAGCGGGACTCCATAGCACAAGGACACCGATGTGGACACGATCTAGACTCGGACAGCACTCCTTTCCAATGGGACTTTCCTGAAATCTGGCATGGCACGCCAGGTCAGTACATTGAATGTACTTGCAAGCTCACAATAAGCATAAACAAGATGACATACAATATTATGATATTTATCCAATTTAATCAACTATGCAACTATATATCCAACACGCTGTGACAATGCTCAACAGGTACTCATTCTCTCGACTTGCTTACCAGGTGTGACCAACAAACATAATATTACCAAAACATACTCGTGATCCTTACGACAATCACAACCCGACCATCTCATGGCCCGTGATCCTTACGGCGATCACAACCCAACCAACTCGTGGCCTGTGATCCTTACGGCGATCACAACCCGACAACCCATGTCCAACTCAACACGATGACCTCACTGCCATCCTTAGTGCAATTTAGTGTGCATATTTATTAAGTGTTGACCCATGGTGTACCTTACTTTCGAGCGTGTCCGTATCCATGGACTTAGCTATCGATAGATTAAAAACACTCTGTAGAGGTTAGTACACTGTACCCACACTACGGAACCCATGGCCTCACACTCCCATTCGGGTGGACCAACAGCGTTCCGACGAAACCATTTCACTGTCATGACACTCTCCCGGCCCTTCCGACTCAAACCCCATCGGGCTAGTCCTGGGTGGCCCTGTGTCTACCTCCAGACACCTCGACCACTGTCGTGGCCACGATCCACACTGGGATCAGGTACCGAAATTAACTTAACAATGGGCTCACAAGGTTATGCTTGCCTACCAGGCCAGGGTACAGCACGCCCATAACCTTCCCTAAATTAAGGTACCGACCAGAGGCACGACAATGAAACGCGTTAAGGCCGCCCCATACCGGCAAATGTGGTTGCACTGGGAAAGACTCGTTTCAGTGGCACCATGACCCGGTCAACAACATGTTCAAGTTGAATTATTAGTCTGGTTCAACTTAATGTGAAAAGAAAATAACCGGTGTCATACTGCCATACCATGCATCACTTAACATATGCATCACATAACCGTGCAAAGACTGCACCAACCACGCTCCTACGGAGCCAACATAAACTCATGCTACTATTCTGGTTAAAACCTCTCTTTACTCATACCAGAACTATTTCTGGCATTATCCTCATTATACCTCATGCAAAAATAATATTTAAATTACTCATCAAATTCTATGACCATATTATTTATATAACACTTGCAACTAAGTTCTCCTCATCTAGCCAACAATATTTACTTCAAACATTCTGAAGTTCAAGTATTTTAACATAACAAGCATATAATAGAATATATTTATTATATAACTAATTTAAATACATCAATATTCATAAGTTCAAGTATGAAAATCATAAATATTGAAGTGGCACCATGAAAATGTTACTGTGGCTTGCCTTAGCACTGATGAGGTTCACAAAGCTCCTGATCCTCAAGACAAGCTAGCTCCTCTGAAAATATTCAAAAACCACAAATGAAAATATCAAGAAACCTTCTGAAAATTGCCAGAAAATCTAGACAGCAAGGAAAAATCCCATCTTCTGGGTGCTGTTAGATTTTTGGACACAGAAGACAATGCAAAAAGAATCACTGCATTTGGACTTGTAGAATAAAAGTTATGGCCATTTGAAGTCTCCTGGAATTTAAATGAATTTGAAAAAGAAAAATAGAGGGGGTGACGTCAAAGGCGTATTCTCCCAGGGCGCCACCACTCATACCGCTTCGCGCGCGTAGTGAGTGGCTCACTAACGGGCCCCGCTAGTCAGGTCAGAGGGAGGGGAGAGGGAAACAGAGGGGAAGGGCGATTCGCCGGAGCTCACGCCGGCGATGAGACTGCTTGGAGGCAAACGAGAGGGAGGGATCGACGGAGAAGGTTCTTGCGCACCTGCCCGTACCCGTAGCGTGGCTAACGGTGGCCAGACAACGTCGGATTTGTCCTCTCCAGCGGCAACAGAAGGCGGAGGTCGCCAGAGTTGAAGAAGACGGCGGCTTGGGGCGGCTCCAGGGGCTCTAGCTAGGCGCGTTAGCTTCACGGAGGAGAGGCGGAGGCTCTGGCGGGGTCGCCTTGGCTTGGGAGTGGCAGGAGCTGCCGGAACGATCCAGAGAGGATCGCTGGCGAGCTCGGCTCCGGGACAGCAGCCCGCGGCCTGCTCGGTCGTGCTGCGACTTCTAGTGGCTATAGGAGGGAGAGGTGGTGAGTTACGATGCTCTAGGAGGCT
>NC_041391.1:330938416-330941925 GCF_002162155.2 Triticum dicoccoides | reverse complement strand
CGGCGAGGAGGGCTCGGGCTCCGCCGGAGGACAGCTGTCCCCGGCGCCTGGCGACGAACGGTGCCAAAGGGCGATGGAGAAGGCGACGGAGGTCACGAAGCAACTGTGCGCGGGCGCGGACGAGCACAGGGACGAGGGGGAAAGAGACGAACACAGTGCACGGGCACTGTGCCGTTGGCCGGACCGTGCCCGTGCTTGCTGCGGTGAGCTCCGGCGTTGGAGAGCAGCAGGGAGGAGTTAAGGGGGTGGAGACGAGGATGGTGGCGAGGGGGGACACGCTCTGGCTGGCCGAGCAGCGAGCACGCGCTCCACAGAGGCGCTGGCGACGCAGAGCCCGCGTTTGGCATGCCAACATGCTCGGACGAACGCGGTCACCGCGTGGACTGTGACATTAGGCCACATATGCACTAACCATGATGTCTGCCGTGTAGTCCTTAGTAAACTGAGGTGTTACCACGGCTCGGTTTGGTTCCAGGTGCAGTAGAAGTAAAATGGTGATGAGGTTAAGTTATTGGACAAAAACTTTGAAGATTTACTGTGGTCAAACCACAGGAATTCAAGGGATGAGCTTTGGGGTTTTACTGACTGTTACTAAGGTGAATAAGCACAGGGAAAACCAGATACATTGGAGCTAGTAAAAAGGTAGTTGATGTAGAAACTACCATTTCAGCCCAGAAGTGAAATTATTTTTTGTAGCCAAACTACTCCAAAGAGTGGTGAAATATTTTTGCTCAGAAATGTGCCCTAGGGTCCAAAGTATATTTGGGATTTTTCTTAGGATTTTTGGGGCAATAGAAATGAGGGTTGCTTTGGAGGTCAATGAGTTTAGCTAGGGCTTTAGAGGCAAAATGAATATTTTTCATTTAAGAAAAATATTCCAAGCAATATTGTTGAGTAGGCCAGGGTTGAAATGATGGATTTGAGGAGAAGAGGGAACACTTGGGTGAAAATCAAAGGATACCCAAGTGGTCAAGTCCAAATGGTATGATTCAAAACTCCAAATCCAAAATCAACTCAGCTGAAAATCAAGCAAAGAAAAGAGGGCAAAAACCAGGCTGTGACAGCGGTGTTGCCGCCGCTAGCACCATTAGGAGCTGAGCGACGGCACGATCAACTTCATCATCATCCATGCCAAGTACAGCCTCAGAGGTCATGGCGCGGGCTCAGCTGCTGCTGAGGTTTTCGCTGGCGGCCGAGGAAATGGACGAATGGTGTGCCACCATCCAAAGTCTTCTCGGTTTCGCCGAAGCTGGGGGCTCATGGTGAACTAACCCACAGGGGCCTCCCCAGGCGACAACGACGGCTTATGTTGCTACTCGTACGGAGGGGGGGCGTCCCCACTATGCAGTCCCTGCCACGGCAGCCAGCGCGAGCGCAACCAAATCAAGACTCCGACGACGTCTCGATGGCCTCCTTTGACCCTCGAGCATGTCCAGGCCAACGACGAACCCTGGAGGATAGGTAGAGAGGAGAAGCGCGCGTCATTGAGCAACACCGTGACGACCTCCGCCAAACCGACAGGCGCGACGGCCCCGACGTCGACTAGCCCGCACTCGATATTGGCGGGCGCCTACCTTTCGAGGTTGTCTGCCCTGCCTTTACCCGTGAGGTGCGGCAAGTCCGTTGGCCGTCCGTTCGCACGTTCAAGCCAGAGATACCCTTAGAAGTACGACGGGATGCTGAATTTGGTAGAGTTCCTAAGCATCTACACCATTGTTGTTCAGGCTGCCGGGGGAAGAGATGAGAAGGTGTTCGCCAACTACTTCCCTTTGGCCCTCAAGCCCAATGTGAGATCTTAGTGGATGCTCCTGTCACACCCTGATTTTCATGGCACAACACTTAAGATGATAAATCATGATAAAATGTGGTTTGACAAAAACTTTTGAGTGTTTTGTCTTTGCTTTGATTGAATGTTTGACTGTTGTTTGCAAGTGCTCTAAAAATCAAATAAATTCTCCAACCCTTATACTCCTTCCCCTTGATCCAAAAACCTTGACCAATGATCATGCCATGTGTATAGGACATAAAAATAATTTCTTACAAAAATAATTTGGCCAGATAGTATTTTCAAAATTTAGTTTTCCAAAACCCCCTGAATTGAGATTTGCACTGCAAGTACTTAATTAACGGCAGTAAAAATCTTTCCAAAAATATATTTGAATCCTATTAGATGTAGGATTCCCATAAACCACAAAAATATAATTTTAAAAGTTATTTTCCTATTTTATTTAAAAGCTATTTCTTAGGGCCAGAAATGGTCTTTAATAGGGAAAAATTATTTTATTGTTTTAAAAATATTTGCAAAAATCAGGGCAACTCAGTGGACATATATTTTCCATATATAAGAGTTTCAACACATGGTCATGTTCAAAAAATTGGTCACGTCCCTCAAAAACCCTTTCTGGATATTTCAAGCTTTTGAAATATTTACAAAGGAAATATTCTCCAAAAATTCCAAGAAAATTCTAGCATGTCACATATGACAAGTTTGATGATCTGGACAAGTATCATGTCATGGAGAATAGTATAACCCCATGAAATCCCCTCAAAACCATTTCTGTCCATTTTGAAGTTTGAGCAACTTTACATTGCCAAACATGTCCAAATGTTCTCAGCCCTTGTGAACATGCTCAAATGGTCTAATAATTCATCTAGACCAAATGGAACAAGTTGGAGAAAATGTTATATTGATCAAAGTGCCCCAAAACCCTCTCTGACCAGAATCTAATTTGAACAACTTTGCACTACCAACTTTCTCTCCTTGACCCCAACTTTGGTGAGAATATTCACATGACCAAAGGAGGCCACTACACCAAGTGGTGAATCAAGGAGAAGTGATTTGCTCAACTAGATCTACACAAGTCCATTTCTGTTGATTTCTAGGGTTTACAAAAGTTGCATTGGCAACTTTGCCCAAATGAACTCAATATTGGTGAAACCCCTTATTATCTCATGCCATTTGACCCTGTCAAGCCTCATGACAAGAGGAGTTCATCTTCTTGCCCAAACCAGCAACAAACACCTTCTGCCATTTTACTAAAACCCCTGTTTTGACCACTTCCACTCTTCTCCATGGCCTTAACTTTTTACCACAGCCCCACCTAGACCTCTTCTACCCACCAGTAACCTCCCCCTGGCCATTGCTCAATGATTGAGGGGTGAAACACCCCATTTACCTTCCTGGACAGCAGCATTCTTCTCCTTTCTCACCTCCCTCCTCACTCCAGTGGATCTCCAGGGCATCCAATGCCCCTCCCCACTTGTTTACTTCTCCCTAGCGCTACCAGACATGAGTGGGCATGCCCCTGCCCCTTAAACAATGCCATGGCAGCCAAAGGCACGCTCTGGAGCGCGCTATAGTGCGCTCCCGCACTGTAGCCGCCCCCTGCCAAGCACCTCCGGCCACCTCGGGCCTCCCCAGCGCGCCCGACGATCCTCCTCGACGTCCGCAACACGCCACAACCTGGTCCCCCTCCTCCTTCTCCCTCCTGCTGCCTCTGCTCACACGC